>NW_027136142.1:0-133420 GCF_039906515.1 Pseudorca crassidens
AAATGGATAAAGAAGTTGTGGTATTTACTTACAAAGCAATATCACTCAGCAATGAAATCTATGTCATCAGGCCCTTAGCAGCACAATGAGTGGATTCAGGTATGATGATTCTAACTGAAATAAGTCACACAGAAAAAGAAACATCATAAGATATCAGTAATACACGGAATGTAAACTTGGCTACACAGGAACTGAATTACAGAACAGAACAGGGTCTCAAATTTAGAAAACCAACTTATGCTTGCTTAAGGGTAAAGGTGAGTTGGGGTGCTGCATAAAACCAGAGATTGAAATGAGCACAGATAAAGTTCCTTAAGCCAAATATGGAATAGACAAGAGCTACTCCTTGCTCAACGAAATGGACTCAACACCGCATATTAAACGCCTAAGAATGTACCTGACTAGTCAGTATCTTGAAACCTATGGATTGCTATGTCTCCGAAAGAGAATCAAGCATGTGTACAGGGGCATAAACGCAGCAGTGATTGGATTGGAGAGGTTCGGTGAGCAAATGAAGACCCTTTGAAGTCATATTGCATGGTACCCATTCCACGGGTTTCAACTACCCAGGTTTAAGGTATTCTTCCTTCAGGTAAAACATGCATGTGGAACCTAGAGTATGATCAACCATGTGATCGGGAGACGTGTTCAAATATGTCTCTGTTTTCGTACCCTGGTACTCGGGTGCAACATTCCAGACGCTTTACTAACACCCTCCCGACTTGGAGAGTCAGTCCCTTTAACCTCCTGTTTGGCCCAGTTTGCAATTTCTGCGGAAGATGAACAGGAATAGCGAGAACCAATGAGAGACTAGCTGGAGGTGTCTGGACGGGCAAATTTAACTCTCATTTCCCACCAGGAAGAGGAATTAACCAAAGGCTCAGCGTGCCGTGCCGGAACCAGATTAGGGCCTGAAGCCATCCTGCGGTGTTGCGGCCAGCTCAAAAGAAAGCGAGTTGAAGAAAGGAGCTCAGAGGCACTGTAATTCACAAACCTGCAGAGTTATAAATGACAGCTAACGTCCAAAAATATACTGAAGTAAGGCTGCCAAGGGGACTTGAAAGCGGGGCAGAATTGCAGGAAACCGATTTCAGGAGGTAGACTGGAATTGCATTGAAAGCATAGGAAAAGAGGCAGAACGTCCACAATGATGCACTTGGCCAAAAAGGGCGTATGCGTTTTATCCTGAATATATTCAGGAAAAAACGCATACGCCCTTTTTGGCCAACCAAGCAAGCTTGCAAAGGAAATCTGCACTACAATGAAGTCTCACTTCCCCCCGGTCAAAAGGGCCATCTGAAAAAAGTGTAAAATCCAGAAAGGCAGGACAGGCCATGGAGAACTGGGAGCCTTGTTATGCTGATGGGCGGGATGTAAATTGCCAACAGACACTCGGGAGAAGTGTATGGTGTTTCCTGAAACATCTAAAAAACAAAGCAACAGAGCCTAGGGCACTTCCACTTATGGTCCTATAGCTTAGGGAAATTAAAATCAAAAAGACACAGCCACCCCAAAGTTTGGGACGCCTCTGTTTACAAGAACCTCGTGTACAGTACAAGTTCAACATCGCAGAAAGTGAAAAATGGATAAAGAAGTTGTGGTATTTACTTACAAAGCAATATCACTCAGCAATGAAATCTATGTCATCAGGCCCTTAGCAGCACAATGAGTGGATTCAGGTATGATGATTCTAACTGAAATAAGTCACACAGAAAAAGAAACATCATAAGATATCAGTAATACACGGAATGTAAACTTGGCTACACAGGAACTGAATTACAGAACAGAACAGGGTCTCAAATTTAGAAAACCAACTTATGCTTGCTTAAGGGTAAAGGTGAGTTGGGGTGCTGCATAAAACCAGAGATTGAAATGAGCACAGATAAAGTTCCTTAAGCCAAATATGGAATAGACAAGAGCTACTCCTTGCTCAACGAAATGGACTCAACACCGCATATTAAATGCCTAAGAATGTACCTGACTAGTAAGTATCTTAAAACCTATGGATTGCTATGTCTCCGAAAGAGAATCAAGCATGTGTACAGGGGCATAAATGCAGCAGTGATAGGATTGGAGAGGTTCGGTGAGCAAATGAAGACCCTTTGAAGTCATATTGCATGGTACCCATTCCACGGGTTTCAACTACCCAGTTTTAAGGTATTCTTCCTTCAGCTAAAACATGCATGTGGAACCCAGAGTATGATCAACCATGTGATCGGGAGACGTGTTCAAATATGTCTCAGTTTTTGTACCCTGGTACTCGGGTGCAATATTCCAGACGCTTTACTAACACCCTCCCGACTTGGAGAGTCAGTCCCTTTAACCTCCTGTTTGGCCCAGTTTGCAATTTCTGCGGAAGATGAACAGGAATAGCGAGAACCAATGAGAGACTAGCTGGAGGTGTCTGGACGGGCAAATTTAACTCTCATTTCCCACCAGGAAGAGGAATTAACCAAAGGCTCAGCGTGCCGTGCCGGAACCAGATTAGGGCCTGAAGCCATCCTGCGGTGTTGCGGCCAGCTCAAAAGAAAGCGAGTTGAAGAAAGGAGCTCAGGGGCACTGTAATTCACAAACCTGCAGAGTTATAAATGACAGCTATCGTCCAAAAATATACTGAAGTAAGGCTGCCAAGAGGACTTGAAAGTGGGGCAGAATTGCAGGAAACCGATTTCAGGAGGTAGACTGGAATTGCATTGAAAGCATAGGAAAAGAGGCAGAACGTCCACAATGATGCACTTGGCCAAAAAGGGCGTATGCGTTTTTTCCTGAATATATTCAGGAAAAAACGCATACGCCCTTTTTGGCCAACCAAGCAAGCTTGCAAAGGAAATCTGCACTACAATGAAGTCTCACTTCCCCCCGGTCAAAAGGGCCATCTGAAAAAAGTGTAAAATCCAGAAAGGCAGGACAGGCCATGGAGAACTGGGAGCCTTGTTATGCTGATGGGCGGGATGTAAATTGCCAACAGACACTCGGGAGAAGTGTATGGTGTTTCCTGAAACATCTAAAAAACAAAGCAACAGAGCCTAGGGCACTTCCACTTATGGTCCTATAGCTTAGGGAAATTAAAATCAAAAAGACACAGCCACCCCAATGTTTGGGACGCCTCTGTTTACAAGAACCTCGTTTACAGTACAAGTTCAACATCGCAGAAAGTGAAAAATGGATAAAGAAGTTGTGGTATTTACTTACAAAGCAATATCACTCAGCAATGAAATCTATGTCATCAGGCCCTTAGCAGCACAATGAGTGGATTCAGGTATGATGATTCTAACTGAAATAAGTCACACAGAAAAAGAAACATCATAAGATATCAGTAATACACGGAATGTAAACTTGGCTACACAGGAACTGAATTACAGAACAGAACAGGGTCTCAAATTTAGAAAACCAACTTATGCTTGCTTAAGGGTAAAGGTGAGTTGGGGTGCTGCATAAAACCAGAGATTGAAATGAGCACAGATAAAGTTCCTTAAGCCAAATATGGAATAGACAAGAGCTACTCCTTGCTCAACGAAATGGACTCAACACCGCATATTAAATGCCTAAGAATGTACCTGACTAGTCAGTATCTTAAAACCTATGGATTGCTATGTCTCCGAAAGAGAATCAAGCATGTGTACAGGGGCATAAACGCAGCAGTGATAGGATTGGAGAGGTTCGGTGAGCAAATGAAGACCCTTTGAAGTCATATTGCATGGTACCCATTCCACGGGTCTCAACTCTCCAGGTTTAAGGTATTCTTCCTTCAGCTAAAACATGCATGTGGAACCCAGAGTATGATCAACCGTGTGAACGGGAGACATGTTCAAATATGTCTCAGTTTTCCTCCCCTGTTACTCGGGTGCAACATTCCAGACGCTTTACTAACACTCTCCGCACTTGGAGAGTCAGCACCTTTAAGCTCCTGTTTGGCCCAGTTTGCAAATTCTGCGGAAGATGAACAGAAATAGGGAGAACCAATGAGAGACTAGCTGGAGGTGTCTGGACGGGCAAATTTAACTCTCATTTCCCACCAGGAAGAGGAAATAACCAAAGGCTCAGCATGCCGTGCCGGAACCAGATTAGGGCCTGAAGCCATCCTGCGGTGTTGCGGCCAGCTCAAAAGAAAGCGAGTTGAAGAAAGGAGCTCAGGGGCACTGTAATTCACAAACCTGCAGAGTTATAAATGACAGCTATCGTCCAAAAATATACTGAAGTAAGGCTGCCAAGAGGACTTGAAAGCGGGGCAGAATTGCAGGAAACCGATTTCAGGAGGTAGACTGGAATTGCATTGAAAGCATAGGAAAAGAGGCAGAACGTCCACAATGATGCACTTGGCCAAAAAGGGCGTATGCGTTTTTTCCTGAATATATTCAGGAAAAAACGCATACGCCCTTTTTGGCCAACCAAGCAAGCTTGCAAAGGAAATCTGCACTACAATGAAGTCTCACTTCCCCCCGGTCAAAAGGGCCATCTGAAAAAAGTGTAAAATCCAGAAAGGCAGGACAGGCCATGGAGAACTGGGAGCCTTGTTATGCTGATGGGCGGGATGTAAATTGCCAACAGACACTCGGGAGAAGTGTATGGTGTTTCCTGAAACATCTAAAAAACAAAGCAACAGAGCCTAGGGCACTTCCACTTATGGTCCTATAGCTTAGGGAAATTAAAATCAAAAAGACACAGCCACCCCAAACATTGGGACGCCTCTGTTTACAAGAACCTCGTTTACCGTACAAGTTCAACATCGCAGAAAGTGAAAAATGGATAAAGAAGTTGTGGTATTTACTTACAAAGCAATATCACTCAGCAATGAAATCTATGTCATCAGTCCCTTAGCAGCACAATGAGTGGATTCAGGTATGATGATTCTAACTGAAATAAGTCACACAGAAAAAGAAACATCATAAGATATCAGTAATACACGGAATGTAAACTTGGCTACACAGGAACTGAATTACAGAACAGAACAGGGTCTCAAATTTAGAAAACCAACTTATGCTTTCTTAAGGGTAAAGGTGAGTTGGGGTGCTGCATAAAACCAGAGATTGAAATGAGCACAGATAAAGTTCCTTAAGCCAAATATGGAATAGACAAGAGCTACCTCTTGCTCAACGAAATGGATTCAACACCGCATATTAAATGCCTAAGAATGTACCTGACTAGTAAGTATCTTAAAACCTATGGATTGCTATGTCTCTGAAAGAGAATGAAGCATGTGTACAGGGGCATAAACGCAGCAGTGATAGGATTGGAGAGGTTCGGTGAGCAAATGAAGACCCTTTGAAGTCATATTGCATGGTACCCATTCCACGGGTTTCAACTACCCAGGTTTAAGGTATTCTTCCTTCAGCTAAAACATGCATGTGGAACCTAGAGTATGATCAACCATGTGATCGGGAGACGTGTTCAAATATGTCTCAGTTTTCGTACCCTGGTACTCGGGTGCAACATTCCAGACGCTTTACTAACACCCTCCTGACTTGGAGAGTCAGTCCCTTTAACCTCCTGTTTGGCCCAGTTTGCAATTTCTGCGGAAGATGAACAGGAATAGCGAGAACCAATGAGAGACTAGCTGGAGGTGTCTGGACGGGCAAATTTAACTCTCATTTCCCACCAGGAAGAGGAATTAACCAAAGGCTCAGCGTGCCGTGCCGGAACCAGATTAGGGCCTGAAGCCATCCTGCGGTGTTGCAGCCAGCTCAAAAGAAAGCGAGTTGAAGAAAGGAGCTCAGGGCCACTGTAATTCACAAACCTGCAGAGTTATAAATGACAGCTATCGTCCAAAAATATACTGAAGTAAGGCTGCCAAGAGGACTTGAAAGCGGGGCAGAATTGCAGGAAACCGATTTCAGGAGGTAGACTGGAATTGCATTGAAAGCATAGGAAAAGAGGCAGAACGTCCACAATGATGCACTTGGCCAAAAAGGGCGTACGCGTTTTTTCCTGAATATATTCAGGAAAAAACGCGTACGCCCTTTTTGTCCAACCAAGCAAGCTTGCAAAGGAAATCTGCACTACAATGAAGTCTCACTTCCCCCCGGTCAAAAGGGCCATCTGATAAAAGTGTAAAATCCAGAAAGGCAGGACAGGCCATGGAGAACTGGGAGCCTTGTTATGCTGATGGGCGGGATGTAAATTGCCAACAGACACTCGGGAGAAGTGTATGGTGTTTCCTGAAACATCTAAAAAACAAAGCAACAGAGCCTAGGGCACTTCCACTTATGGTCCTATAGCTTAGGGAAATTAAAATCAAAAAGACACAGCCACCCCAAAGTTTGGGACGCCTCTGTTTACAAGAACCTCGTTTACCGTACAAGTTCAATATCACAGAAAGTGAAAAATGGATAAAGAACTTGTGGTACTTACGTACAATGCAGTATCACTCAACAATGAAATCTATGTCATCAGGCCCGTAGCAGCATAATGAGTGGATTCAGGTACGATGATTCTAACTGAAATAAGTCACACAGAAAAAGAAACATCATAAGATATCACTAATACACGGAATGTAAACTTGGCTACACAGGAACTGAATTCCAAAACAGAACAGGGTCTCAAAATTAGAAAACCAACTTATGCTTGCTTAAGGGGAAAGGTGAGTTGGGGTGCTGCATAAAACCAGACATTGAAATGAGCACAGATAAAGTTCCTTAAGCCAAATATGGAATAGCAAGAGCTACTCCTTGCTCAATGAAATGGACTCAACACCCCATATTAAACGCCTAAGAATGTACCTGACTAGTAAGTATCTTAAAACCTATGGATTGCTATGTCTCCAAAAGAGAATCAAGCATGTGTACAGGGGCATAAACGCAGCAGTGATAGGATTGGAGAGGTTCGGTGAGCAAATGAAGACCCTTTGAAATCATATTGCATGGTACCCATTCCACGGGTCTCAACTCTCCAGGTTTAAGGTATTCTTCCTTCAGCTAAAACATGCATGTGGAACCCAGAGTATGATCAACCGTGTGAACGGGAGACATGTTCAAAGATGTCTCAGTTTTCGTACCCTGGTACTCGGGTGCAACATTCCAGACGCTTTACTAACACCCTCCCGACTTGGAGAGTCAGTCCCTTAAACCTCCTGTTTGGCCCAGTTTGCAATTTCTGCGGAAGATGAACAGGAATAGCGAGAACCAATGAGAGACTAGCTGGAGGTGTCTGGACGGGCAAATTTAACTCTCATTTCCCACCAGGAAGAGGAATTAACCAAAGGCTCAGCGTGCCGTGCCGGAACCAGATTAGGGCCTGAAGCCATCCTGCGGTGTTGCGGCCAGCTCAAAAGAAAGCGAGTTGAAGAAAGGAGCTCAGGGGCACTGTAATTCACAAACCTGCAGAGTTATAAATGACAGCTATCGTCCAAAAATATACTGAAGTAAGGCTGCCAAGAGGACTTGAAAGCGGGGCAGAATTGCAGGAAACCGATTTCAGGAGGCAGACTGGAATTGCATTGAAAGCATAGGAAAAGAGGCAGAACGTCCACAATGATGCACTTGGCCAAAAAGGGCGTATGCGTTTTTTCCTGAATATATTCAGGAAAAAACGCATACGCCCTTTTTGGCCAACCAAGCAAGCTTGCAAAGGAAATCTGCACTACAATGAAGTCTCACTTCCCCCCGGTCAAAAGGGCCATCTGAAAAACGTGTAAAATCCAGAAAGGCAGGACAGGCCATGGAGAACTGGGAGCCTTGTTATGCTGATTGGCGGGATGTAAATTGCCAACAGACACTCGGGAGAAGTGTATGGTGTTTCCTGAAACATCTAAAAAACAAAGCAACAGAGCCTAGGGCACTTCCACTTATGGTCCTATAGCTTAGGGAAATTAAAATCAAAAAGACACAGCCACCCCAAAGTTTGGGACGCCTCTGTTTACAAGAACCTCGTGTACAGTACAAGTTCAACATCGCAGAAAGTGAAAAATGTATAAAGAAGTTGTGGTATTTACTTACAAAGCAATATCACTCAGCAATGAAATCTATGTCATCAGGCCCTTAGCAGCACAATGAGTGGATTCAGGTATGATGATTCTAACTGAAATAAGTCACACAGAAAAAGAAACATCATAAGATATCAGTAATACATGGAATGTAAACTTGGCTACACAGGAACTGAATTACAGAACAGAACAGGGTCTCAAATTTAGAAAACCAACTTATGCTTGCTTAAGGGTAAAGGTGAGTTGGGGTGCTGCATAAAACCAGAGATTGAAATGAACACAGATAAAGTTCCTTAAGCCAAATATGGAATAGACAAGAGCTACTCCTTGCTCAACGAAATGGACTCAACACCGCATATTAAATGCCTAAGAATGTACCTGACTAGTAAGTATCTTAAAACCTATGGATTGCTATGTCTCCGAAAGAGAATCAAGCATGTGTACAGGGGCATAAACGCAGCAGTGATAGGATTGGAGAGGTTCGGTGAGCAAATGAAGACCCTTTGAAGTCATATTGCATGGTACCCATTCCACGGGTTTCAACTACCCAGGTTTAAGGTATTCTTCCTTCAGCTAAAACATGCATGTGGAACCTAGAGTATGATCAACCATGTGATCGGGAGACGTGTTCAAATATGTCTCAGTTTTCGTACCCTGGTACTCGGGTGCAACATTCCAGACGCTTTACTAACACCCTCCCGACTTGGAGAGTCAGTCCCTTTAACCTCCTGTTTGGCCCAGTTTGCAATTTCTGCGGAAGATGAACAGGAATAGCGAGAACCAATGAGAGACTAGCTGGAGGTGTCTGGACGGGCAAATTTAACTCTCATTTCCCACCAGGAAGAGGAATTAACCAAAGGCTCAGCGTGCCGTGCCGGAACCAGATTAGGGCCTGAAGCCATCCTGCGGTGTTGCAGCCAGCTCAAAAGAAAGCGAGTTGAAGAAAGGAGCTCAGGGCCACTGTAATTCACAAACCTGCAGAGTTATAAATGACAGCTATCGTCCAAAAATATACTGAAGTAAGGCTGCCAAGAGGACTTGAAAGCGGGGCAGAATTGCAGGAAACCGATTTCAGGAGGTAGACTGGAATTGCATTGAAAGCATAGGAAAAGAGGCAGAACGTCCACAATGATGCACTTGGCCAAAAAGGGCGTACGCGTTTTTTCCTGAATATATTCAGGAAAAAACGCGTACGCCCTTTTTGTCCAACCAAGCAAGCTTGCAAAGGAAATCTGCACTACAATGAAGTCTCACTTCCCCCCGGTCAAAAGGGCCATCTGAAAAAAGTGTAAAATCCAGAAAGGCAGGACAGGCCATGGAGAACTGGGAGCCTTGTTATGCTGATGGGCGGGATGTAAATTGCCAACAGACACTCGGGAGAAGTGTATGGTGTTTCCTGAAACATCTAAAAAACAAAGCAACAGAGCCTAGGGCACTTCCACTTATGGTCCTATAGCTTAGGGAAATTAAAATCAAAAAGACACAGCCACCCCAAAGTTTGGGACGCCTCTGTTTACAAGAACCTCGTTTACCGTACAAGTTCAATATCACAGAAAGTGAAAAATGGATAAAGAACTTGTGGTACTTACGTACAATGCAGTATCACTCAACAATGAAATCTATGTCATCAGGCCCGTAGCAGCATAATGAGTGGATTCAGGTACGATGATTCTAACTGAAATAAGTCACACAGAAAAAGAAACATCATAAGATATCACTAATACACGGAATGTAAACTTGGCTACACAGGAACTGAATTCCAAAACAGAACAGGGTCTCAAAATTAGAAAACCAACTTATGCTTGCTTAAGGGGAAAGGTGAGTTGGGGTGCTGCATAAAACCAGACATTGAAATGAGCACAGATAAAGTTCCTTAAGCCAAATATGGAATAGCAAGAGCTACTCCTTGCTCAATGAAATGGACTCAACACCCCATATTAAACGCCTAAGAATGTACCTGACTAGTAAGTATCTTAAAACCTATGGATTGCTATGTCTCCAAAAGAGAATCAAGCATGTGTACAGGGGCATAAACGCAGCAGTGATAGGATTGGAGAGGTTCGGTGAGCAAATGAAGACCCTTTGAAATCATATTGCATGGTACCCATTCCACGGGTCTCAACTCTCCAGGTTTAAGGTATTCTTCCTTCAGCTAAAACATGCATGTGGAACCCAGAGTATGATCAACCGTGTGAACGGGAGACATGTTCAAAGATGTCTCAGTTTTCGTACCCTGGTACTCGGGTGCAACATTCCAGACGCTTTACTAACACCCTCCCGACTTGGAGAGTCAGTCCCTTAAACCTCCTGTTTGGCCCAGTTTGCAATTTCTGCGGAAGATGAACAGGAATAGCGAGAACCAATGAGAGACTAGCTGGAGGTGTCTGGACGGGCAAATTTAACTCTCATTTCCCACCAGGAAGAGGAATTAACCAAAGGCTCAGCGTGCCGTGCCGGAACCAGATTAGGGCCTGAAGCCATCCTGCGGTGTTGCAGCCAGCTCAAAAGAAAGCGAGTTGAAGAAAGGAGCTCAGGGGCACTGTAATTCACAAACCTGCAGAGTTATAAATGACAGCTATCGTCCAAAAATATACTGAAGTAAGGCTGCCAAGAGGACTTGAAAGCGGGGCAGAATTGCAGGAAACCGATTTCAGGAGGCAGACTGGAATTGCATTGAAAGCATAGGAAAAGAGGCAGAACGTCCACAATGATGCACTTGGCCAAAAAGGGCGTATGCGTTTTTTCCTGAATATATTCAGGAAAAAACGCATACGCCCTTTTTGGCCAACCAAGCAAGCTTGCAAAGGAAATCTGCACTACAATGAAGTCTCACTTCCCCCCGGTCAAAAGGGCCATCTGAAAAACGTGTAAAATCCAGAAAGGCAGGACAGGCCATGGAGAACTGGGAGCCTTGTTATGCTGATGGGCGGGATGTAAATTGCCAACAGACACTCGGGAGAAGTGTATGGTGTTTCCTGAAACATCTAAAAAACAAAGCAACAGAGCCTAGGGCACTTCCACTTATGGTCCTATAGCTTAGGGAAATTAAAATCAAAAAGACACAGCCACCCCAAAGTTTGGGACGCCTCTGTTTACAAGAACCTCGTTTACCGTACAAGTTCAATATCACAGAAAGTGAAAAATGGATAAAGAACTTGTGGTACTTACGTACAATGCAGTATCACTCAACAATGAAATCTATGTCATCAGGCCCGTAGCAGCATAATGAGTGGATTCAGGTACGATGATTCTAACTGAAATAAGTCACACAGAAAAAGAAACATCATAAGATATCACTAATACACGGAATGTAAACTTGGCTACACAGGAACTGAATTCCAAAACAGAACAGGGTCTCAAAATTAGAAAACCAACTTATGCTTGCTTAAGGGGAAAGGTGAGTTGGGGTGCTGCATAAAACCAGACATTGAAATGAGCACAGATAAAGTTCCTTAAGCCAAATATGGAATAGCAAGAGCTACTCCTTGCTCAATGAAATGGACTCAACACCCCATATTAAACGCCTAAGAATGTACCTGACTAGTAAGTATCTTAAAACCTATGGATTGCTATGTCTCCAAAAGAGAATCAAGCATGTGTACAGGGGCATAAACGCAGCAGTGATAGGATTGGAGAGGTTCGGTGAGCAAATGAAGACCCTTTGAAATCATATTGCATGGTACCCATTCCACGGGTCTCAACTCTCCAGGTTTAAGGTATTCTTCCTTCAGCTAAAACATGCATGTGGAACCCAGAGTATGATCAACCGTGTGAACGGGAGACATGTTCAAAGATGTCTCAGTTTTCGTACCCTGGTACTCGGGTGCAACATTCCAGACGCTTTACTAACACCCTCCCGACTTGGAGAGTCAGTCCCTTAAACCTCCTGTTTGGCCCAGTTTGCAATTTCTGCGGAAGATGAACAGGAATAGCGAGAACCAATGAGAGACTAGCTGGAGGTGTCTGGACGGGCAAATTTAACTCTCATTTCCCACCAGGAAGAGGAATTAACCAAAGGCTCAGCGTGCCGTGCCGGAACCAGATTAGGGCCTGAAGCCATCCTGCGGTGTTGCGGCCAGCTCAAAAGAAAGCGAGTTGAAGAAAGGAGCTCAGGGGCACTGTAATTCACAAACCTGCAGAGTTATAAATGACAGCTATCGTCCAAAAATATACTGAAGTAAGGCTGCCAAGAGGACTTGAAAGCGGGGCAGAATTGCAGGAAACCGATTTCAGGAGGCAGACTGGAATTGCATTGAAAGCATAGGAAAAGAGGCAGAACGTCCACAATGATGCACTTGGCCAAAAAGGGCGTATGCGTTTTTTCCTGAATATATTCAGGAAAAAACGCATACGCCCTTTTTGGCCAACCAAGCAAGCTTGCAAAGGAAATCTGCACTACAATGAAGTCTCACTTCCCCCCGGTCAAAAGGGCCATCTGAAAAACGTGTAAAATCCAGAAAGGCAGGACAGGCCATGGAGAACTGGGAGCCTTGTTATGCTGATTGGCGGGATGTAAATTGCCAACAGACACTCGGGAGAAGTGTATGGTGTTTCCTGAAACATCTAAAAAACAAAGCAACAGAGCCTAGGGCACTTCCACTTATGGTCCTATAGCTTAGGGAAATTAAAATCAAAAAGACACAGCCACCCCAAAGTTTGGGACGCCTCTGTTTACAAGAACCTCGTGTACAGTACAAGTTCAACATCGCAGAAAGTGAAAAATGTATAAAGAAGTTGTGGTATTTACTTACAAAGCAATATCACTCAGCAATGAAATCTATGTCATCAGGCCCTTAGCAGCACAATGAGTGGATTCAGGTATGATGATTCTAACTGAAATAAGTCACACAGAAAAAGAAACATCATAAGATATCAGTAATACATGGAATGTAAACTTGGCTACACAGGAACTGAATTACAGAACAGAACAGGGTCTCAAATTTAGAAAACCAACTTATGCTTGCTTAAGGGTAAAGGTGAGTTGGGGTGCTGCATAAAACCAGAGATTGAAATGAACACAGATAAAGTTCCTTAAGCCAAATATGGAATAGACAAGAGCTACTCCTTGCTCAACGAAATGGACTCAACACCGCATATTAAATGCCTAAGAATGTACCTGACTAGTAAGTATCTTAAAACCTATGGATTGCTATGTCTCCGAAAGAGAATCAAGCATGTGTACAGGGGCATAAACGCAGCAGTGATAGGATTGGAGAGGTTCGGTGAGCAAATGAAGACCCTTTGAAGTCATATTGCATGGTACCCATTCCACGGGTTTCAACTACCCAGGTTTAAGGTATTCTTCCTTCAGCTAAAACATGCATGTGGAACCTAGAGTATGATCAACCATGTGATCGGGAGACGTGTTCAAATATGTCTCAGTTTTCGTACCCTGGTACTCGGGTGCAACATTCCAGACGCTTTACTAACACCCTCCCGACTTGGAGAGTCAGTCCCTTTAACCTCCTGTTTGGCCCAGTTTGCAATTTCTGCGGAAGATGAACAGGAATAGCGAGAACCAATGAGAGACTAGCTGGAGGTGTCTGGACGGGCAAATTTAACTCTCATTTCCCACCAGGAAGAGGAATTAACCAAAGGCTCAGCGTGCCGTGCCGGAACCAGATTAGGGCCTGAAGCCATCCTGCGGTGTTGCAGCCAGCTCAAAAGAAAGCGAGTTGAAGAAAGGAGCTCAGGGCCACTGTAATTCACAAACCTGCAGAGTTATAAATGACAGCTATCGTCCAAAAATATACTGAAGTAAGGCTGCCAAGAGGACTTGAAAGCGGGGCAGAATTGCAGGAAACCGATTTCAGGAGGTAGACTGGAATTGCATTGAAAGCATAGGAAAAGAGGCAGAACGTCCACAATGATGCACTTGGCCAAAAAGGGCGTACGCGTTTTTTCCTGAATATATTCAGGAAAAAACGCGTACGCCCTTTTTGTCCAACCAAGCAAGCTTGCAAAGGAAATCTGCACTACAATGAAGTCTCACTTCCCCCCGGTCAAAAGGGCCATCTGAAAAAAGTGTAAAATCCAGAAAGGCAGGACAGGCCATGGAGAACTGGGAGCCTTGTTATGCTGATGGGCGGGATGTAAATTGCCAACAGACACTCGGGAGAAGTGTATGGTGTTTCCTGAAACATCTAAAAAACAAAGCAACAGAGCCTAGGGCACTTCCACTTATGGTCCTATAGCTTAGGGAAATTAAAATCAAAAAGACACAGCCACCCCAAAGTTTGGGACGCCTCTGTTTACAAGAACCTCGTTTACCGTACAAGTTCAATATCACAGAAAGTGAAAAATGGATAAAGAACTTGTGGTACTTACGTACAATGCAGTATCACTCAACAATGAAATCTATGTCATCAGGCCCGTAGCAGCATAATGAGTGGATTCAGGTACGATGATTCTAACTGAAATAAGTCACACAGAAAAAGAAACATCATAAGATATCACTAATACACGGAATGTAAACTTGGCTACACAGGAACTGAATTCCAAAACAGAACAGGGTCTCAAAATTAGAAAACCAACTTATGCTTGCTTAAGGGGAAAGGTGAGTTGGGGTGCTGCATAAAACCAGACATTGAAATGAGCACAGATAAAGTTCCTTAAGCCAAATATGGAATAGCAAGAGCTACTCCTTGCTCAATGAAATGGACTCAACACCCCATATTAAACGCCTAAGAATGTACCTGACTAGTAAGTATCTTAAAACCTATGGATTGCTATGTCTCCAAAAGAGAATCAAGCATGTGTACAGGGGCATAAACGCAGCAGTGATAGGATTGGAGAGGTTCGGTGAGCAAATGAAGACCCTTTGAAATCATATTGCATGGTACCCATTCCACGGGTCTCAACTCTCCAGGTTTAAGGTATTCTTCCTTCAGCTAAAACATGCATGTGGAACCCAGAGTATGATCAACCGTGTGAACGGGAGACATGTTCAAAGATGTCTCAGTTTTCGTACCCTGGTACTCGGGTGCAACATTCCAGACGCTTTACTAACACCCTCCCGACTTGGAGAGTCAGTCCCTTAAACCTCCTGTTTGGCCCAGTTTGCAATTTCTGCGGAAGATGAACAGGAATAGCGAGAACCAATGAGAGACTAGCTGGAGGTGTCTGGACGGGCAAATTTAACTCTCATTTCCCACCAGGAAGAGGAATTAACCAAAGGCTCAGCGTGCCGTGCCGGAACCAGATTAGGGCCTGAAGCCATCCTGCGGTGTTGCAGCCAGCTCAAAAGAAAGCGAGTTGAAGAAAGGAGCTCAGGGGCACTGTAATTCACAAACCTGCAGAGTTATAAATGACAGCTATCGTCCAAAAATATACTGAAGTAAGGCTGCCAAGAGGACTTGAAAGCGGGGCAGAATTGCAGGAAACCGATTTCAGGAGGCAGACTGGAATTGCATTGAAAGCATAGGAAAAGAGGCAGAACGTCCACAATGATGCACTTGGCCAAAAAGGGCGTATGCGTTTTTTCCTGAATATATTCAGGAAAAAACGCATACGCCCTTTTTGGCCAACCAAGCAAGCTTGCAAAGGAAATCTGCACTACAATGAAGTCTCACTTCCCCCCGGTCAAAAGGGCCATCTGAAAAACGTGTAAAATCCAGAAAGGCAGGACAGGCCATGGAGAACTGGGAGCCTTGTTATGCTGATGGGCGGGATGTAAATTGCCAACAGACACTCGGGAGAAGTGTATGGTGTTTCCTGAAACATCTAAAAAACAAAGCAACAGAGCCTAGGGCACTTCCACTTATGGTCCTATAGCTTAGGGAAATTAAAATCAAAAAGACACAGCCACCCCAAAGTTTGGGACGCCTCTGTTTACAAGAACCTCGTTTACAGTACAAGTTCAACATCACAGAAAGTGAAAAATGGATAAAGAAGTTGTGGTATTTACTTACAAAGCAATATCACTCAGCAATGAAATCTATGTCATCAGGCCCTTAGCAGCACAATGAGTGGATTCAGGTATGATGATTCTAACTGAAATAAGTCACACAGAAAAAGAAACATCATAAGATATCAGTAATACACGGAATGTAAACTTGGCTACACAGGAACTGAATTACAGAACAGAACAGGGTCTCAAATTTAGAAAACCAACTTATGCTTGCTTAAGGGTAAAGGTGAGTTGGGGTGCTGCATAAAACCAGAGATTGAAATGAGCACAGATAAAGTTCCTTAAGCCAAATATGGAATAGACAAGAGCTACTCCTTGCTCAACGAAATGGACTCAACACCGCATATTAAACGCCTAAGAATGTACCTGACTAGTCAGTATCTTAAAACCTATGGATTGCTATGTCTCCGAAAGAGAATCAAGCATGTGTACAGGGGCATAAACGCAGCAGTGATTGGATTGGAGAGGTTCGGTGAGCAAATGAAGACCCTTTGAAGTCATATTGCATGGTACCCATTCCACGGGTTTCAACTACCCAGGTTTAAGGTATTCTTCCTTCAGGTAAAACATGCATGTGGAACCTAGAGTATGATCAACCATGTGATCGGGAGACGTGTTCAAATATGTCTCAGTTTTCGTACCCTGGTACTCGGGTGCAACATTCCAGACGCTTTACTAACACCCTCCCGACTTGGAGAGTCAGTCCCTTTAACCTCCTGTTTGGCCCAGTTTGCAATTTCTGCGGAAGATGAACAGGAATAGCGAGAACCAATGAGAGACTAGCTGGAGGTGTCTGGACGGGCAAATTTAACTCTCATTTCCCACCAGGAAGAGGAATTAACCAAAGGCTCAGCGTGCCGTGCCGGAACCAGATTAGGGCCTGAAGCCATCCTGCGGTGTTGCGGCCAGCTCAAAAGAAAGCGAGTTGAAGAAAGGAGCTCAGAGGCACTGTAATTCACAAACCTGCAGAGTTATAAATGACAGCTAACGTCCAAAAATATACTGAAGTAAGGCTGCCAAGGGGACTTGAAAGCGGGGCAGAATTGCAGGAAACCGATTTCAGGAGGTAGACTGGAATTGCATTGAAAGCATAGGAAAAGAGGCAGAACGTCCACAATGATGCACTTGGCCAAAAAGGGCGTATGCGTTTTATCCTGAATATATTCAGGAAAAAACGCATACGCCCTTTTTGGCAAACCAAGCAAGCTTGCAAAGGAAATCTGCACTACAATGAAGTCTCACTTCCCCCCGGTCAAAAGGGCCATCTGAAAAAAGTGTAAAATCCAGAAAGGCAGGACAGGCCATGGAGAACTGGGAGCCTTGTTATGCTGATGGGCGGGATGTAAATTGCCAACAGACACTCGGGAGAAGTGTATGGTGTTTCCTGAAACATCTAAAAAACAAAGCAACAGAGCCTAGGGCACTTCCACTTATGGTCCTATAGCTTAGGGAAATTAAAATCAAAAAGACACAGCCACCCCAAAGTTTGGGACGCCTCTGTTTACAAGAACCTCGTTTACCGTACAAGTTCAATATCACAGAAAGTGAAAAATGGATAAAGAACTTGTGGTACTTACGTACAATGCAGTATCACTCAACAATGAAATCTATGTCATCAGGCCCGTAGCAGCATAATGAGTGGATTCAGGTACGATGATTCTAACTGAAATAAGTCACACAGAAAAAGAAACATCATAAGATATCACTAATACACGGAATGTAAACTTGGCTACACAGGAACTGAATTCCAAAACAGAACAGGGTCTCAAAATTAGAAAACCAACTTATGCTTGCTTAAGGGGAAAGGTGAGTTGGGGTGCTGCATAAAACCAGACATTGAAATGAGCACAGGTAAAGTTCCTTAAGCCAAATATGGAATAGCAAGAGCTACTCCTTGCTCAATGAAATGGACTCAACACCCCATATTAAACGCCTAAGAATGTACCTGACTAGTAAGTATCTTAAAACCTATGGATTGCTATGTCTCCAAAAGAGAATCAAGCATGTGTACAGGGGCATAAACGCAGCAGTGATAGGATTGGAGAGGTTCGGTGAGCAAATGAAGACCCTTTGAAATCATATTGCATGGTACCCATTCCACGGGTCTCAACTCTCCAGGTTTAAGGTATTCTTCCTTCAGCTAAAACATGCATGTGGAACCCAGAGTATGATCAACCGTGTGAACGGGAGACATGTTCAAAGATGTCTCAGTTTTCGTACCCTGGTACTCGGGTGCAACATTCCAGACGCTTTACTAACACCCTCCCGACTTGGAGAGTCAGTCCCTTAAACCTCCTCTTTGGCCCAGTTTGCAATTTCTGCGGAAGATGAACAGGAATAGCGAGAACCAATGAGAGACTAGCTGGAGGTGTCTGGACGGGCAAATTTAACTCTCATTTCCCACCAGGAAGAGGAATTAACCAAAGGCTCAGCGTGCCGTGCCGGAACCAGATTAGGGCCTGAAGCCATCCTGCGGTGTTGCGGCCAGCTCAAAAGAAAGCGAGTTGAAGAAAGGAGCTCAGGGGCACTGTAATTCACAAACCTGCAGAGTTATAAATGACAGCTATCGTCCAAAAATATACTGAAGTAAGGCTGCCAAGAGGACTTGAAAGCGGGGCAGAATTGCAGGAAACCGATTTCAGGAGGTAGACTGGAATTGCATTGAAAGCATAGGAAAAGAGGCAGAACGTCCACAATGATGCACTTGGCCAAAAAGTGCGTATGCGTTTTAACCTGAATATATTCAGGAAAAAACGCATACGCCCTTTTTGGCCAACCAAGCAAGCTTGCAAAGGAAATCTGCACTACAATGAAGTCTCACTTCCCCCCGGTCAAAAGGTCCATCTGAAAAAAGTGTAAAATCCAGAAAGACAGGACAGGCCATGGAGAAATGGGAGCCTTGTTATGCTGATTGGCGGGATGTAAATTGCCAACAGACACTTCGGAGAAGTGTATGGTGTTTCCTGAAACATCTAAAAAACAAAGCAACAGAGCCTAGGGCACTTCCACTTATGGTCCTATAGCTTAGGGAAATTAAAATCAAAAAGACACAGCCACCCCAAAGTTTGGGACGCCTCTGTTTACAAGAACCTCGTTTACAGTACAAGTTCAACATCACAGAAAGTGAAAAATGGATAAAGAAGTTGTGGTATTTACTTACAAAGCAATATCACTCAGCAATGAAATCTATGTCATCAGGCCCTTAGCAGCACAATGAGTGGATTCAGGTATGATGATTCTAACTGAAATAAGTCACACAGAAAAAGAAACATCATAAGATATCAGTAATACACGGAATGTAAACTTGGCTACACAGGAACTGAATTACAGAACAGAACAGGGTCTCAAATTTAGAAAACCAACTTATGCTTGCTTAAGGGTAAAGGTGAGTTGGGGTGCTGCATAAAACCAGAGATTGAAATGAGCACAGATAAAGTTCCTTAAGCCAAATATGGAATAGACAAGAGCTACTCCTTGCTCAACGAAATGGACTCAACACCGCATATTAAACGCCTAAGAATGTACCTGACTAGTCAGTATCTTAAAACCTATGGATTGCTATGTCTCCGAAAGAGAATCAAGCATGTGTACAGGGGCATAAACGCAGCAGTGATTGGATTGGAGAGGTTCGGTGAGCAAATGAAGACCCTTTGAAGTCATATTGCATGGTACCCATTCCACGGGTTTCAACTACCCAGGTTTAAGGTATTCTTCCTTCAGGTAAAACATGCATGTGGAACCTAGAGTATGATCAACCATGTGATCGGGAGACGTGTTCAAATATGTCTCAGTTTTCGTACCCTGGTACTCGGGTGCAACATTCCAGACGCTTTACTAACACCCTCCCGACTTGGAGAGTCAGTCCCTTTAACCTCCTGTTTGGCCCAGTTTGCAATTTCTGCGGAAGATGAACAGGAATAGCGAGAACCAATGAGAGACTAGCTGGAGGTGTCTGGACGGGCAAATTTAACTCTCATTTCCCACCAGGAAGAGGAATTAACCAAAGGCTCAGCGTGCCGTGCCGGAACCAGATTAGGGCCTGAAGCCATCCTGCGGTGTTGCGGCCAGCTCAAAAGAAAGCGAGTTGAAGAAAGGAGCTCAGAGGCACTGTAATTCACAAACCTGCAGAGTTATAAATGACAGCTAACGTCCAAAAATATACTGAAGTAAGGCTGCCAAGGGGACTTGAAAGCGGGGCAGAATTGCAGGAAACCGATTTCAGGAGGTAGACTGGAATTGCATTGAAAGCATAGGAAAAGAGGCAGAACGTCCACAATGATGCACTTGGCCAAAAAGGGCGTATGCGTTTTATCCTGAATATATTCAGGAAAAAACGCATACGCCCTTTTTGGCAAACCAAGCAAGCTTGCAAAGGAAATCTGCACTACAATGAAGTCTCACTTCCCCCCGGTCAAAAGGGCCATCTGAAAAAAGTGTAAAATCCAGAAAGGCAGGACAGACCATGGAGAACTGGGAGCCTTGTTATGCTGATGGGCGGGATGTAAATTGCCAACAGACACTCGGGAGAAGTGTATGGTGTTTCCTGAAACATCTAAAAAACAAAGCAACAGAGCCTAGGGCACTTCCACTTATGGTCCTATAGCTTAGGGAAATTAAAATCAAAAAGACACAGCCACCCCAATGTTTGGGACGCCTCTGTTTACAAGAACCTCGTTTACAGTACAAGTTCAACATCGCAGAAAGTGAAAAATGGATAAAGAAGTTGTGGTATTTACTTACAAAGCAATATCACTCAGCAATGAAATCTATGTCATCAGGCCCTTAGCAGCACAATGAGTGGATTCAGGTATGATGATTCTAACTGAAATAAGTCACACAGAAAAAGAAACATCATAAGATATCAGTAATACACAGAATGTAAACTTGGCTACACAGGAACTGAATTACAGAACAGAACAGGGTCTCAAATTTAGAAAACCAACTTATGCTTGCTTAAGGGTAAAGGTGAGTTGGGGTGCTGCATAAAACCAGAGATTGAAATGAGCACAGATAAAGTTCCTTAAGCCAAATATGGAATAGACAAGAGCTACTCCTTGCTCAACGAAATGGACTCAACACCGCATATTAAATGCCTAAGAATGTACCTGACTAGTCAGTATCTTAAAACCTATGGATTGCTATGTCTCCGAAAGACAATCAAGCATGTGTACAGGGGCATAAACGCAGCAGTGATAGGATTGGAGAGGTTCGGTGAGCAAATGAAGACCCTTTGAAGTCATATTGCATGGTACCCATTCCACGGGTTTCAACTACCCAGTTTTAAGGTATTCTTCCTTCAGCTAAAACATGCATGTGGAACCTAGAGTATGATCAACCATGTGATCGGGAGACGTGTTCAAATATGTCTCAGTTCTCGTACCCTGGTACTCGGGTGCAACATTCCAGACGCTTTACTAACACCCTCCCGACTTGGAGAGTCAGTCCCTTTAACCTCCTGTTTGGCCCAGTTTGCAATTTCTGCGGAAGATGAACAGGAATAGTAAGAACCAATGAGAGACTAGCTGGAGGTGTCTGGACGGGCAAATTTAACTCTCATTTCCCACCAGGAAGAGGAATTAACCAAAGGCTCAGCGTGCCGTGCCGGAACCAGATTAGGGCCTGAAGCCATCCTGCGGTGTTGCGGCCAGCTCAAAAGAAAGCGAGTTGAAGAAAGGAGCTCAGGGGCACTGTAATTCACAAACCTGCAGAGTTATAAATGACAGCTATCGTCCAAAAATATACTGAAGTAAGGCTGCCAAGAGGACTTGAAAGCGGGGCAGAATTGCAGGAAACCGATTTCAGGAGGTAGACTGGAATTGCATTGAAAGCATAGGAAAAGAGGCAGAACGTCCACAATGATGCACTTGGCCAAAAAGGGCGTATGCGTTTTTTCCTGAATATATTCAGGAAAAAACGCATACGCCCTTTTTGGCCAACCAAGCAAGCTTGCAAAGGAAATCTGCACTACAATGAAGTCTCACTTCCCCCCGGTCAAAAGGGCCATCTGAAAAAAGTGTAAAATCCAGAAAGGCAGGACAGGCCATGGAGAACTGGGAGCCTTGTTATGCTGATGGGCGGGATGTAAATTGCCAACAGACACTCGGGAGAAGTGTATGGTGTTTCCTGAAACATCTAAAAAACAAAGCAACAGAGCCTAGGGCACTTCCACTTATGGTCCTATAGCTTAGGGAAATTAAAATCAAAAAGACACAGCCACCCCAAAGTTTGGGACGCCTCTGTTTACAAGAACCTCGTGTACAGTACAAGTTCAACATCGCAGAAAGTGAAAAATGGATAAAGAAGTTGTGGTATTTACTTACAAAGCAATATCACTCAGCAATGAAATCTATGTCATCAGGCCCTTAGCAGCACAATGAGTGGATTCAGGTATGATGATTCTAACTGAAATAAGTCACACAGAAAAAGAAACATCATAAGATATCAGTAATACACGGAATGTAAACTTGGCTACACAGGAACTGAATTACAGAACAGAACAGGGTCTCAAATTTAGAAAACCAACTTATGCTTGCTTAAGGGGAAAGGTGAGTTGGGGTGCTGCATAAAACCAGAGATTGAAATGAGCACAGATAAAGTTCCTTAAGCCAAATATGGAATAGACAAGAGCTACTCCTTGCTCAACGAAATGGACTCAACACCGCATATTAAATGCCTAAGAATGTACCTGACTAGTCAGTATCTTAAAACCTATGGATTGCTATGTCTCCGAAAGAGAATCAAGCATGTGTACAGGGGCATAAACGCAGCAGTGATAGGATTGGAGAGGTTCGGTGAGCAAATGAAGACCCTTTGAAGTCATATTGCATGGTACCCATTCCACGGGTTTCAACTACCCAGTTTTAAGGTATTCTTCCTTCAGCTAAAACATGCATGTGGAACCTAGAGTATGATCAACCATGTGATCGGGAGACGTGTTCAAATATGTCTCAGTTCTCGTACCCTGGTACTCGGGTGCAACATTCCAGACGCTTTACTAACACCCTCCCGACTTGGAGAGTCAGTCCCTTTAACCTCCTGTTTGGCCCAGTTTGCAATTTCTGCGGAAGATGAACAGGAATAGTGAGAACCAATGAGAGACTAGCTGGAGGTGTCTGGACGGGCAAATTTAACTCTCATTTCCCACCAGGAAGAGGAATTAACCAAAGGCTCAGCGTGCCGTGCCGGAACCAGATTAGGGCCTGAAGCCATCCTGCGGTGTTGCGGCCAGCTCAAAAGAAAGCGAGTTGAAGAAAGGAGCTCAGGGGCACTGTAATTCACAAACCTGCAGAGTTATAAATGACAGCTATCGTCCAAAAATATACTGAAGTAAGGCTGCCAAGAGGACTTGAAAGCGGGGCAGAATTGCAGGAAACCGATTTCAGGAGGTAGACTGGAATTGCATTGAAAGCATAGGAAAAGAGGCAGAACGTCCACAATGATGCACTTGGCCAAAAAGGGCGTATGCGTTTTTTCCTGAATATATTCAGGAAAAAACGCATACGCCCTTTTTGGCCAACCAAGCAAGCTTGCAAAGGAAATCTGCACTACAATGAAGTCTCACTTCCCCCCGGTCAAAAGGGCCATCTGAAAAAAGTGTAAAATCCAGAAAGGCAGGACAGGCCATGGAGAACTGGGAGCCTTGTTATGCTGATGGGCGGGATGTAAATTGCCAACAGACACTCGGGAGAAGTGTATGGTGTTTCCTGAAACATCTAAAAAACAAAGCAACAGAGCCTAGGGCACTTCCACTTATGGTCCTATAGCTTAGGGAAATTAAAATCAAAAAGACACAGCCACCCCAAAGTTTGGGACGCCTCTGTTTACAAGAACCTCGTGTACAGTACAAGTTCAACATCGCAGAAAGTGAAAAATGGATAAAGAAGTTGTGGTATTTACTTACAAAGCAATATCACTCAGCAATGAAATCTATGTCATCAGGCCCTTAGCTGCACAATCAGTGGATTCAGGTATGATGATTCTAACTGAAATAAGTCACACAGAAAAAGAAACATCATAAGATATCAGTAATACACGGAATGTAAACTTGGCTACACAGGAACTGAATTACAGAACAGAACAGGGTCTCAAATTTAGAAAACCAACTTATGCTTGCTTAAGGGTAAAGGTGAGTTGGGGTGCTGCATAAAACCAGAGATTGAAATGAGCACAGATAAAGTTCCTTAAGCCAAATATGGAATAGACAAGAGCTACTCCTTGCTCAACGAAATGGACTCAACACCGCATATTAAATGCCTAAGAATGTACCTGACTAGTCAGTATCTTAAAACCTATGGATTGCTATGTCTCCGAAAGAGAATCAAGCATGTGTACAGGGGCATAAACGCAGCAGTGATAGGATTGGAGAGGTTCGGTGAGCAAATGAAGACCCTTTGAAGTCATATTGCATGGTACCCATTCCACGGGTTTCAACTACCCAGGTTTAAGGTATTCTTCCTTCAGCTAAAACATGCATGTGGAACCTAGAGTATGATCAACCATGTGATCGGGAGACGTGTTCAAATATGTCTCAGTTCTCGTACCCTGGTACTCGGGTGCAACATTCCAGACGCTTTACTAACACCCTCCCGACTTGGAGAGTCAGTCCCTTTAACCTCCTGTTTGGCCCAGTTTGCAATTTCTGCGGAAGATGAACAGGAATAGTGAGAACCAATGAGAGACTAGCTGGAGGTGTCTGGACGGGCAAATTTAACTCTCATTTCCCACCAGGAAGAGGAATTAACCAAAGGCTCAGCGTGCCGTGCCGGAACCAGATTAGGGCCTGAAGCCATCCTGCGGTGTTGCGGCCAGCTCAAAAGAAAGCGAGTTGAAGAAAGGAGCTCAGGGGCACTGTAATTCACAAACCTGCAGAGTTATAAATGACAGCTATCGTCCAAAAATATACTGAAGTAAGGCTGCCAAGAGGACTTGAAAGCGGGGCAGAATTGCAGGAAACCGATTTCAGGAGGTAGACTGGAATTGCATTGAAAGCATAGGAAAAGAGGCAGAACGTCCACAATGATGCACTTGGCCATAAAGGGCGTATGCGTTTTTTCCTGAATATATTCAGGAAGAAACGCATACGCACGTTTTGGCTAACCAAGCAAGCTTGCAAAGGAAATCTGCACTACAATGAAGTCTCACTTCCCCCCGGTCAAAAGGGCCATCTGAAAAAAGTGTAAAATCCAGAAAGGCAGGACAGGCCATGGAGAACTGGGAGCCTTGTTATGCTGATGGGCGGGATGTAAATTGCCAACAGACACTCGGGACAAGTGTATGGTGTTTCCTGAAACATCTAAAAAACAAAGCAACAGAGCCTAGGGCACTTCCACTTATGGTCCTATAGCTTAGGGAAATTAAAATCAAAAAGACACAGCCACCCCAAAGTTTGGGACGCCTCTGTTTACAAGAACCTCGTTTACAGTACAAGTTCAACATCGCAGAAAGTGAAAAATGGATAAAGAAGTTGTGGTATTTACTTACAAAGCAATATCACTCAGCAATGAAATCTATGTCATCAGGCCCTTAGCAGCACAATGAGTGGATTCAGGTATGATGATTCTAACTGAAATAAGTCACACAGAAAAAGAAACATCATAAGATATCAGTAATACACGGAATGTAAACTTCGCTACACAGGAACTGAATTACAGAACAGAACAGGGTCTCAAATTTAGAAAACCAACTTATGCTTGCTTAAGGGGAAAGGTGAGTTGGGGTGCTGCATAAAACCAGAGATTGAAATGAGCACAGATAAAGTTCCTTAAGCCAAATATGGAATAGACAAGAGCTACTCCTTGCTCAACGAAATGGACTCAACACCGCATATTAAACGCCTAAGAATGTACCTGACTAGTAAGTATCTTAAAACCTATGGATTGCTATGTCTCCAAAAGAGAATCAAGCGTGAGTACAGGGGCATAAACGCAGCAGTGATAGGATTGGAGAGGTTCGGTGAGCAAATGAAGACCCTTTGAAGTCATATTGCATGGTACCCATTCCACGGGTTTCAACTACCCAGGTTTAAGGTATTCTTCCTTCAGCTAAAACATGCATGTGGAACCTAGAGTATGATCAACCATGTGATCGGGAGACGTGTTCAAATATGTCTCAGTTTTCGTACCCTGGTACTCGGGTGCAACATTCCAGACGCTTTACTAACACCCTCCCGACTTGGAGAGTCAGTCCCTTTAACCTCCTGTTTGGCCCAGTTTGCAATTTCTGCGGAAGATGAACAGGAATAGCGAGAACCAATGAGAGACTAGCTGGAGGTGTCTGGACGGGCAAATTTAACTCTCATTTCCCACCAGGAAGAGGAATTAACCAAAGGCTCAGCGTGCCGTGCCGGAAACAGATTAGGGCCTGAAGCCATCCTGCGGTGTTGCGGCCAGCTCAAAAGAAAGCGAGTTGAAGAAAGGAGCTCAGGGGCACTGTAATTCACAAACCTGCAGAGTTATAAATGACAGCTATCGTCCAAAAATATACTGAAGTAAGGCTGCCAAGAGGACTTGAAAGTGGGGCAGAATTGCAGGAAACCGATTTCAGGAGGTAGACTGGAATTGCATTGAAAGCATAGGAAAAGAGGCAGAACGTCCACAATGATGCACTTGGCCAAAAAGGGCGTACGCGTTTTTTCCTGAATATATTCAGGAAAAAACGCATACGCCCTTTTTGGCCAACCAAACAAACTTGCAAAGGAAATCTGCACTACAATGAAGTCTCACTTCCCCCCGGTCAAAAGGGCCATCTGAAAAAAGTGTAAAATCCAGAAAGGCAGGACAGGCCATGGAGAACTGGGAGCCTTGTTATGCTGATGGGCGGGATGTAAATTGCCAACAGACACTCGGGAGAAGTGTATGGTGTTTCCTGAAACATCTAAAAAACAAAGCAACAGAGCCTAGGGCACTTCCACTTATGGTCCTATAGCTTAGGGAAATTAAAATCAAAAAGACACAGCCACCCCAAAGTTTGGGACGCCTCTGTTTACAGGAACCTCGTTTACCGTACAAGTTCAATATCACAGAAAGTGAAAAATGGATAAAGAACTTGTGGTACTTACGTACAATGCAGTATCACTCAACAATGAAATCTATGTCATCAGGCCCGTAGCAGCATAATGAGTGGATTCAGGTACGAGGATTCTAACTGAAATAAGACACACAGAAAAAGAAACATCATAAGATATCACTAATACATGGAATGTAAACTTGGCTACACAGGAACTGAATTCCAAAACAGAAAAGGGTCTCAAAATTAGAAAACCATCTTATGCTTGCTTAAGGGGAAAGTTGAGTTGGGGTGCTGCATAAAACCAGACATTGAAATGAGCACAGATAAAGTTCCTTAAGCCAAATATGGAATAGACAAGAGCTACTCCTTGCTCAACGAAATGGACTCAACACCCCATATTAAACGCCTAAGAATGTACCTGACTAGTAAGTATCTTAAAACCTATGGATTGCTATGTCTCCAAAAGAGAATCAAGCATGTGTACAGGGGCATAAACGCAGCAGTGATAGGATTGGAGAGGTTCAGTGAGCAAATGAAGACCCTTTGAAGTCATATTGCATGGTACCCATTCCACGGGTCTCAACTCTCCAGGTTTAAGGTATTCTTCCTTCAGCTAAAACATGCATGTGGAACCCAGAGTATGATCAACCGTGTGAACGGGAGACATGTTCAAATATGTCTCAGTTTTCCTCCCCTGGTACTCGGGTGCAACATTCCAGACGCTTTACTAACACTCTCCGCACTTGGAGAGTCAGCACCTTTAAGCTCCTGTTTGGCCCAGTTTGCAATTTCTGCGGAAGATGAACAGAAATAGGGAGAACCAATGAGAGACTAGCTGGAGGTGTCTGGACGGGCAAATTTAACCCTCATTTCCCACCAGGAAGAGGAATTAACCAAAGGCTCATCGTGCCGTGCCGGAACCAGATTAGGGCCTGAAGCCATCCTGCGGTGTTGCGGCCAGCTCAAAAGAAAGCGAGTTGAAGAAAGGAGCTCAGGGGCACTGTAATTCACAAACCTGCAGAGTTATAAATGACAGCTATCGTCCAAAAATATACTGAAGTAAGGCTGCCAAGAGGACTTGAAAGCGGGGCAGAATTGCAGGAAACCGATTTCAGGAGGTAGACTGGAATTGCATTGAAAGCATAGGAAAAGAGGCAGAACGTCCACAATGATGCACTTGGCCAAAAAGGGCGTATGCGTTTTTTCCTGAATATATTCAGGAAAAAACGCATACGCCCTTTTTGGCCAACCAAGCAAGCTTGCAAAGGAAATCTGCACTACAATGAAGTCTCACTTCCCCCCGGTCAAAAGGGCCATCTGAAAAAAGTGTAAAATCCAGAAAGGCAGGACAGGCCATGGAGAACTGGGAGCCTTGTTATGCTGATGGGCGGGATGTAAATTGCCAACAGACACTCGGGAGAAGTGTATGGTGTTTCCTGAAACATCTAAAAAACAAAGCAACAGAGCCTAGGGCACTTCCACTTATGGTCCTATAGCTTAGGGAAATTAAAATCAAAAAGACACAGCCACCCCAAAGTTTGGAACGCCTCTGTTTACAAGAACCTCGTTTACAGTACAAGTTCAACATCACAGAAAGTGAAAAATGGATAAAGAAGTTGTGGTATTTACTTACAAAGCAATATCACTCAGCAATGAAATCTATGTCATCAGGCCCTTAGCAGCACAATGAGTGGATTCAGGTATGATGATTCTAACTGAAATAAGTCACACAGAAAAAGAAACATCATAAGATATCAGTAATACACGGAATGTAAACTTGGCTACACAGGAACTGAATTACAGAACAGAACAGGGTCTCAAATTTAGAAAACCAACTTATGCTTGCATAAGGGGAATGGTGAGTTGGGGTGCTGCATAAAACCAGAGATTGAAATGAGCACAGATAAAGTTCCTTAAGCCAAATATGGAATAGACAAGAGCTACTCCTTGCTCAACGAAATGGACTCAACACCGCATATTAAATGCCTAAGAATGTACCTGACTAGTAAGTATCTTAAAACCTATGGATTGCTATGTCTCCGAAAGAGAATCAAGCATGTGTACAGGGTAATAAACGCAGCAGTGATAGGATTGGAGAGGTTCGGTGAGCAAATGAAGACCCTTTGAAGTCATATTGCATCGTACCCATTCCACGGGTTTCAACTACCCAGGTTTAAGGTATTCTTCCTTCAGCTAAAACATGCATGTGGAACCTAGAGTATGATCAACCATGTGATCGGGAGACGTGTTCAAATATGTCTCAGTTTTCGTACCCTGGTACTCGGGTGCAACATTCCAGACGCTTTACTAACACTCTCCGCACTTGGAGAGTCAGCACCTTTAAGCTCCTGTTCGGCCCAGTTTGCAAATTCTGCGGAAGATGAACAGGAATAGCGAGAAACAATGAGAGACTAGCTGGAGGTGTCTGGACGGGCAAATTTAACTCTCATTTCCCACCAGGAAGAGGAATTAACCAAAGGCTCAGCGTGCCGTGCCGGAACCAGATTAGGGCCTGAAGCCATCCTGCGGTGTTGCGGCCAGCTCAAAAGAAAGCGAGTTGAAGAAAGGAGCTCAGGGGCACTGTAATTCACAAACCTGCAGAGTTATAAATGACAGCTATCGTCCAAAAATATACTGAAGTAAGGCTGCCAAGAGGACTTGAAAGCGGGGCAGAATTGCAGGAAACCGATTTCAGGAGGCAGACTGGAATTGCATTGAAAGCATAGGAAAAGAGGCAGAACGTCCACAATGATGCACTTGGCCAAAAAGGGCGTATGCGTTTTTTCCTGAATATATTCAGGAAAAAACGCATACGCCCTTTTTGGCCAACCAAGCAAGCTTGCAAAGGAAATCTGCACTACAATGAAGTCTCACTTCCCCCAGGTCAAAAGGGCCATGTGAAAAAAGTGTAAAATCCAGAAAGGCAGGACAGACCATGGAGAACTGGGAGCCTTGTTATGCTGATGGGCGGGATGTAAATGGCCAACAGACACTCGGGAGAAGTGTATGGTGTTTCCTGAAACATCTAAAAAACAAAGCAACAGAGCCTAGGGCACTTCCACTTATGGTCCTATAGCTTAGGGAAATTAAAATCAAAAAGACACCGCCACCCCAAAGTTTGGGACGCCTCTGTTTACAAGAACCTCATTTACAGTACAAGTTCAACATCGCAGAAAGTGAAAAATGGATAAAGAAGTTGTGGTATTTACTTACAAAACAATATCACTCAGCAATGAAATCTATGTCATCAGGCCCTTAGCAGCACAATGAGTGGATTCAGGTATGATGATTCTAACTGAAATAAGTCACACAGAAAAAGAAACATCATAAGAGATCAGTAATACACGGAATGTAAACTTGGCTACACAGGAACTGAATTACAGAACAGAACAGGGTCTCAAATTTAGAAAACCAACTTATGCTTGCTTAAGGGTAAAGGTGAGTTGGGGTGCTGCATAAAACCAGAGATTGAAATGAGCACAGATAAAGTTCCTTAAGCCAAATATGGAATAGACAAGAGCTACTCTTTGCTCAACGAAATGGACTCAACACCGCATATTAAATGCCTAAGAATGTACCTGACTAGTCAGTATCTTAAAACCTATGGATTGCTATGTCTCCGAAAGAGAATCAAGCATGTGTACAGGGGCATAAACGCAGCAGTGATAGGATTGGAGAGGTTCGGTGAGCAAATGAAGACCCTTTGAAGTCATATTGCATGGTACCCATTCCACGGGTTTCAACTACCCAGTTTTAAGGTATTCTTCCTTCAGCTAAAACATGCATGTGGAACCTAGAGTATGATCAACCATGTGATCGGGAGACGTGTTCAAATATGTCTCAGTTCTCGTACCCTGGTACTCGGGTGCAACATTCCAGACGCTTAACTAACACCCTCCTGACTTGGAGAGTCAGTCCCTTTAACCTCCTGTTTGGCCCAGTTTGCAATTTCTGCGGAAGATGAACAGGAATAGTGAGAACCAATGAGAGACTAGCTGGAGGTGTCTGGACGGGCAAATTTAACTCTCATTTCCCACCAGGAAGAGGAATTAACCAAAGGCTCAGCGTGCCGTGCCGGAACCAGATTAGGGCCTGAAGCCATCCTGCGGTGTTGCGGCCAGCTCAAAAGAAAGCGAGTTGAAGAAAGGAGCTCAGGGGCACTGTAATTCACAAACCTGCAGAGTTATAAATGACAGCTATCGTCCAAAAATATACTGAAGTAAGGCTGCCAAGAGGACTTGAAAGCGGGGCAGAATTGCAGGAAACCGATTTCAGGAGGTAGACTGGAATTGCATTGAAAGCATAGGAAAAGAGGCAGAACGTCCACAATGATGCACTTGGCCAAAAAGGGCGTATGCGTTTTTTCCTGAATATATTCAGGAAAAAACGCATACGCCCTTTTTGGCCAACCAAGCAAGCTTGCAAAGGAAATCTGCACTACAATGAAGTCTCACTTCCCCCCGGTCAAAAGGGCCATCTGAAAAAAGTGTAAAATCCAGAAAGGCAGGACAGGCCATGGAGAACTGGGAGCCTTGTTATGCTGATGGGCGGGATGTAAATTGCCAACAGACACTCGGGAGAAGTGTATGGTGTTTCCTGAAACATCTAAAAAACAAAGCAACAGAGCCTAGGGCACTTCCACTTATGGTCCTATAGCTTAGGGAAATTAAAATCAAAAAGACACAGCCACCCCAAAGTTTGGAACGCCTCTGTTTACAAGAACCTCGTTTACAGTACAAGTTCAACATCGCAGAAAGTGAAAAATGGATAAAGAAGTTGTGGTATTTACTTACAAAGCAATATCACTCAGCAATGAAATCTATGTCATCAGGCCCTTAGCAGCACAATCAGTGGATTCAGGTATGATGATTCTAACTGAAATAAGTCACACAGAAAAAGAAACATCATAAGAGATCAGTAATACACGGAATGTAAACTTGGCTACACAGGAACTGAATTACAGAACAGAACAGGGTCTCAAATTTAGAAAACCAACTTATGCTTGCTTAAGGGTAAAGGTGAGTTGGGGTGCTGCATAAAACCAGAGATTGAAATGAGCACAGATAAAGTTCCTTAAGCCAAATATGGAATAGACAAGAGCTACTCCTTGCTCAACGAAATGGACTCAACACCGCATATTAAATGCCTAAGAATGTACCTGACTAGTCAGTATCTTAAAACCTATGGATTGCTATGTCTCCGAAAGAGAATCAAGCATGTGTACAGGGGCATAAACGCAGCAGTGATAGGATTGGAGAGGTTCGGTGAGCAAATGAAGACCCTTTGAAGTCATATTGCATGGTACCCATTCCACGGGTTTCAACTACCCAGTTTTAAGGTATTCTTCCTTCAGCTAAAACATGCATGTGGAACCTAGAGTATGATCAACCATGTGATCGGGAGACGTGTTCAAATATGTCTCAGTTCTCGTACCCTGGTACTCGGGTGCAACATTCCAGACGCTTTACTAACACCCTCCCGACTTGGAGAGTCAGTCCCTTTAACCTCCTGTTTGGCCCAGTTTGCAATTTCTGCGGAAGATGAACAGGAATAGCGAGAACCAATGAGAGACTAGCTGGAGGTGTCTGGACGGGCAAATTTAACTCTCATTTCCCACCAGGAAGAGGAATTAACCAAAGGCTCAGCGTGCCGTGCCGGAACCAGATTAGGGCCTGAAGCCATCCTGCGGTGTTGCGGCCAGCTCAAAAGAAAGCGAGTTGAAGAAAGGAGCTCAGGGGCACTGTAATTCACAAACCTGCAGAGTTATAAATGACAGCTATCGTCCAAAAATATACTGAAGTAAGGCTGCCAAGAGGACTTGAAAGCGGGGCAGAATTGCAGGAAACCGATTTCAGGAGGTAGACTGGAATTGCATTGAAAGCATAGGAAAAGAGGCAGAACGTCCACAATGATGCACTTGGCCAAAAAGGGCGTATGCGTTTTTTCCTGAATATATTCAGGAAAAAACGCATACGCCCTTTTTGGCCAACCAAGCAAGCTTGCAAAGGAAATCTGCACTACAATGAAGTCTCACTTCCCCCCGGTCAAAAGGGCCATCTGAAAAAAGTGTAAAATCCAGAAAGGCAGGACAGGCCATGGAGAACTGGGAGCCTTGTTATGCTGATGGGCGGGATGTAAATTGCCAACAGACACTCGGGAGAAGTGTATGGTGTTTCCTGAAACATCTAAAAAACAAAGCAACAGAGCCTAGGGCACTTCCACTTATGGTCCTATAGCTTAGGGAAATTAAAATCAAAAAGACACAGCCACCCCAAAGTTTGGGACGCCTCTGTTTACAAGAACCTCGTTTACAGTACAAGTTCAACATCGCAGAAAGTGAAAAATGGATAAAGAAGTTGTGGTATTTACTTACAAAGCAATATCACTCAGGAATGAAATCTATGTCATCAGGCCCTTAGCAGCACAATGAGTGGATTCAGGTATGATGATTCTAACTGAAATAAGTCACACAGAAAAAGAAACATCATAAGATATCAGTAATACACGGAATGTAAACTTGGCTACACAGGAACTGAATTACAGAACAGAACAGGGTCTCAAATTTAGAAAACCAACTTATGCTTGCATAAGGGGAAAGGTGAGTTGGGGTGCTGCATAAAACCAGAGATTGAAATGAGCACAGATAAAGTTCCTTAAGCCAAATATGGAATAGACAAGAGCTACTCCTTGCTCAACGAAATGGACTCAACACCGCATATTAAATGCCTAAGAATGTACCTGACTAGTAAGTATCTTAAAACCTATGGATTGCTATGTCTCCGAAAGAGAATCAAGCATGTGTACAGGGGCATAAACGCAGCAGTGATAGGATTGGAGAGGTTCGGTGAGCAAATGAAGACCCTCTGAAGTCATATTGCATGGTACCCATTCCACGGGTTTCAACTACCCAGGTTTAAGGTATTCTTCCTTCAGCTAAAACATGCATGTGGAACCTAGAGTATGATCAACCATGTGATCGGGAGACGTGTTCAAATATGTCTCAGTTTTCGTACCCTGGTACTCGGGTGCAACATTCCAGACGCTTTACTAACACCCTCCCGACTTGGAGAGTCAGTCCCTTTAACCTCCTGTTTGGCCCAGTTTGCAATTTCTGCGGAAGATGAACAGGAATAACGAGAACCAATGAGAGACTAGCTGGAGGTGTCTGGACGGGCAAATTTAACTCTCATTTCCCACCAGGAAGAGGAATTAACCAAAGGCTCACCGTGCCGTGCCGGAACCAGATTAGGGCCTGAAGCCATCCTGCGGTGTTGCGGCCAGCTCAAAAGAAAGCGAGTTGAAGAAAGGAGCTCAGGGGCACTGTAATTCACAAACCTGCAGAGTTATAAATGACAGCTATCGTCCAAAAATATACTGAAGTAAGGCTGCCAAGAGGACTTGAAAGCGGGGCAGAATTGCAGGAAACCGATTTCAGGAGGCAGACTGGAATTGCATTGAAAGCATAGGAAAAGAGGCAGAACGTCCACAATGATGCACTTGGCCAAAAAGGGCGTATGCGTTTTTTCCTGAATATATTCAGGAAAAAATGCATACGCCCTTTTTGGCCAACCAAGCAAGCTTGCAAAGGAAATCTGCACTACAATGAAGTCTCACTTCCCCCAGGTCAAAAGTGCCATGTGAAAAAAGTGTAAAATCCAGAAAGGCAGGACAGACCATGGAGAACTGGGAGCCTTGTTATGCTGATGGGCGGGATGTAAATTGCCAACAGACACTCGGGAGAAGTGTATGGTGTTTCCTGAAACATCTAAAAAACAAAGCAACAGAGCCTAGGGCACTTCCACTTATGGTCCTATAGCTTAGGGAAATTAAAATCAAAAAGACACAGCCACCCCAAAGTTTGGAACGCCTCTGTTTACAAGAACCTCGTTTACAGTACAAGTTCAACATCGCAGAAAGTGAAAAATGGATAAAGAAGTTGTGGTATTTACTTACAAAGCAATATCACTCAGCAATGAAATCTATGTCATCAGGCCCTTAGCAGCACAATGAGTGGATTCAGGTATGATGATTCTAACTGAAATAAGTCACACAGAAAAAGAAACATCATAAGATATCAGTAATACACGGAATGTAAACTTGGCTACACAGGAACTGAATTACAGAACAGAACAGGGTCTCAAATTTAGAAAACCAACTTATGCTTGCATAAGGGGAAAGGTGAGTTGGGGTGCTGCATAAAACCAGAGATTGAAATGAGCACAGATAAAGTTCCTTAAGCCAAATATGGAATAGACAAGAGCTACTCCTTGCTCAACGAAATGGACTCAACACCGCATATTAAATGCCTAAGAATGTACCTGACTAGTCAGTATCTTAAAACCTATGGATTGCTATGTCTCCGAAAGAGAATCAAGCATGTGTACAGGGGCATAAACGCAGCAGTGATAGGATTGGAGAGGTTCGGTGAGCAAATGAAGACCCTTTGAAGTCATATTGCATGGTACCCATTCCACGGGTTTCAACTACCCAGGTTTAAGGTATTCTTCCTTCAGCTAAAACATGCATGTGGAACCTAGAGTATGATCAACCATGTGATCGGGAGACGTGTTCAAATATGTCTCAGTTTTCGTACCCTGGTACTCGGGTGCAACATTCCAGACGCTTTACTAACACCCTCCCGACTTGGAGAGTCAGTCCCTTTAACCTCCTGTTTGGCCCAGTTTGCAATTTCTGCGGAGGATGAACAGGAATAGCGAGAACCAATGAGAGACTAGCTGGAGGTGTCTGGACGGGCAAATTTAACTCTCATTTCCCACCAGGAAGAGGAATTAACCAAAGGCTCAGCGTGCCGTGCCGGAACCAGATTAGGGCCTGAAGCCATCCTGTGGTGTTGCGGCCAGCTCAAAAGAAAGCGAGTTGAAGAAAGGAGCTCAGGGGCACTGTAATTCACAAACCTGCAGAGTTATAAATGACAGCTATCGTCCAAAAATATACTGAAGTAAGGCTGCCAAGAGGACTTGAAAGCGGGGCAGAATTGCAGGAAACCGATTTCAGGAGGCAGACTGGAATTGCATTGAAAGCATAGGAAAAGAGGCAGAACGTCCACAATGATGCATTTGGCCAAAAAGGGCGTATGCGTTTTTTCCTGAATATATTCAGGAAAAAACGCATACGCCCTTTTTGGCCAACCAAGCAAGCTTGCAAAGGAAATCTGCACTACAATGAAGTCTCACTTCCCCCAGGTCAAAAGTGCCATGTGAAAAAAGTGTAAAATCCAGAAAGGCAGGACAGACCATGGAGAACTGGGAGCCTTGTTATGCTGATGGGCGGGATGTAAATTGCCAACAGACACTCGGGAGAAGTGTATGGTGTTTCCTGAAACATCTAAAAAACAAAGCAACAGAGCCTAGGGCACTTCCACTTATGGTCCTATAGCTTAGGGAAATTAAAATCAAAAAGACACAGCCACCCCAAAGTTTGGAACGCCTCTGTTTACAAGAACCTCGTTTACAGTACAAGTTCAACATCGCAGAAAGTGAAAAATGGATAAAGAAGTTGTGGTATTTACTTACAAAGCAATATCACTCAGCAATGAAATCTATGTCATCAGGCCCTTAGCAGCACAATGAGTGGATTCAGGTATGATGATTCTAACTGAAATAAGTCACACAGAAAAAGAAACATCATAAGAGATCAGTAATACACGGAATGTAAACTTGGCTACACAGGAACTGAATTACAGAACAGAACAGGGTCTCAAATTTAGAAAACCAACTTATGCTTGCTTAAGGGTAAAGGTGAGTTGGGGTGCTGCATAAAACCAGAGATTGAAATGAGCACAGATAAAGTTCCTTAAGCCAAATATGGAATAGACAAGAGCTACTCCTTGCTCAACGAAATGGACTCAACACCGCATATTAAATGCCTAAGAATGTACCTGACTAGTAAGTATCTTAAAACCTATGGATTGCTATGTCTCCGAAGGAGAATCAAGCATGTGTACAGGGGCATAAACGCAGCAGTGATAGGATTGGAGAGGTTCGGTGAGCAAATGAAGACCCTTTGAAGTCATATTGCATGGTACCCATTCCACGGGTTTCAACTACCCAGGTTTAAGGTATTCTTCCTTCAGCTAAAACATGCATGTGGAACCTAGAGTATGATCAACCATGTGATCGGGAGACGTGTTCAAATATGTCTCAGTTTTCGTACCCTGGTACTCGGGTGCAACATTCCAGACGCTTTACTAACACCCTCCCAACTTGGAGAGTCAGTCCCTTTAACCTCCTGTTTGGCCCAGTTTGCAATTTCTGCGGAAGATGAACAGGAATAGCGAGAACCAATGAGAGACTAGCTGGAGGTGTCTGGACGGGCAAATTTAACTCTCATTTCCCATGAGGAAGAGGAATTAACCAAAGGCTCAGCGTGCCGTGCCGGGACCAGATTAGGGCCTGAAGCCATCCTGCGGTGTTGCTGCCAGCTCAAAAGAAAGCGAGTTGAAGAAAGGAGCTCAGGGGCACTGTAATTCACAAACCTGCAGAGTTATAAATGACAGCTATCGTCCAAAAATATACTGAAGTAAGGCTGCCAAGAGGACTTGAAAGCGGGGCAGAATTGCAGGAAACCGATTTCAGGAGGTAGACTGGAATTGCATTGAAAGCATAGGAAAAGAGGCAGAACGTCCACAATGATGCACTTGGCCATAAAGGGCGTATGCGTTTTTTCCTGAATATATTCAGGAAGAAACGCATACGCACGTTTTGGCTAACCAAGCAAGCTTGCAAAGGAAATCTGCACTACAATGAAGTCTCACTTCCCCCCGGTCAAAAGGGCCATCTGAAAAAAGTGTAAAATCCAGAAAGGCAGGACAGGCCATGGAGAACTGGGAGCCTTGTTATTCTGATGGGCGGGATGTAAATTGCCAACAGACACTGGGGAGAAGTGTATGGTGTTTCCTGAAACATCTAAAAAACAAAGCAACAGAGCCTAGGGCACTTCCACTTATGGTCCTATAGATTAGGGAAATTAAAATCAAAAAGACACAGCCACCCCAAAGTTTGGGACGCCTCTGTTTACAAGAACCTCGTTTACAGTACAAGTTCAACATCGCAGAAAGTGAAAAATGGATAAAGAAGTTGTGGTATTTACTTACAAAGCAATATCACTCAGCAATGAAATCTATGTCATCAGGCCCTTAGCAGCACAATGAGTGGATTCAGGTATGATGATTCTAACTGAAATAAGTCACACAGAAAAAGAAACATCATAAGATATCAGTAATACACAGAATGTAAACTTGGCTACACAGGAACTGAATTACAGAACAGAACAGGGTCTCAAATTTAGAAAACCAACTTATGCTTGCTTAAGGGGAAAGGTGAGTTGGGGTGCTGCATAAAACCAGACATTGAAATGAGCACAGATAAAGTTCCTTAAGCCAAATATGGAATAGACAAGAGCTACTCCTTGCTCAACGAAATGGACTCAACACCGCATATTAAACGCCTAAGAATGTACCTGACTAGTAAGTATCTTAAAACCTATGGATTGCTATGTCTCCGAAAGAGAATCAAGCATGTGTACAGGGGCATAAACGCAGCAGTGATAGGATTGGAGAGGTTCGGTGAGCAAATGAAGACCCTTTGAAGTCATATTGCATCGTACCCATTCCACGGGTTTCAACTACCAAGGTTTAAGGTATTCTTCCTTCAGCTAAAACATGCATGTGGAACCTAGAGTATGATCAGCCATGTGATCGGGAGACGTGTTCAAATATGTCTCAGTTTTCGTACCCTGGTACTCGGGTAAAACATTCCAGAGGCTTTACTAACACCCTCCCGACTTGGAGAGTCAGTCCCTTTAACCTCCTGTTTGGCCCAGTTTGCAATTTCTGCGGAAGATGAACAGGAATAGCGAGAACAAATGAGAGACTAGCTGGAGGTGTCTGGATGGGCAAATTTAACTCTCATTTCCCACCAGGAAGAGGAATTAACCAAAGGCTCAGCGTGCCGTGCCGGAACCAGATTAGGGCCTGAAGCCATCCTGCGGTGTTGCGGCCAGCTCAAAAGAAAGCGAGTTGAAGAAAGGAGCTCAGGGGCACTGTAATTCACAAACCTGCAGAGTTATAAATGACAGCTATCGTCCAAAAATATACTGAAGTAAGGCTGCCAAGAGGACTTGAAAGCGGGGCAGAATTGCAGGAAACCGATTTCAGGAGGTAGACTGGAATTGCATTGAAAGCATAGGAAAAGAGGCAGAACGTCCACAATGATGCACTTGGCCAAAAAGGGCGTATGCGTTTTTTCCTGAATATATTCAGGAAAAAACGCATACGCCCTTTTTGGCCAACCAAGCAAGCTTGCAAAGGAAATCTGCACTACAATGAAGTCTCACTTCCCCCCGGTCAAAAGGGCCATCTGAAAAAAGTGTAAAATCCAGAAAGGCAGGACAGGCCATGGAGAACTGGGAGCCTTGTTATGCTGATGGGCGGGATGTAAATTGCCAACAGACACTCGGGAGAAGTGTATGGTGTTTCCTGAAACATCTAAAAAACAAAGCAACAGAGCCTAGGGCACTTCCACTTATGGTCCTATAGCTTAGGGAAATTAAAATCAAAAAGACACAGCCACCCCAAAGTTTGGAACGCCTCTGTTTACAAGAACCTCGTTTACAGTACAAGTTCAACATCACAGAAAGTGAAAAATGGATAAAGAAGTTGTGGTATTTACTTACAAAGCAATATCACTCAGCAATGAAATCTATGTCATCAGGCCCTTAGCAGCACAATGAGTGGATTCAGGTATGATGATTCTAACTGAAATAAGTCACACAGAAAAAGAAACATCATAAGATATCAGTAATACACGGAATGTAAACTTGGCTACACAGGAACTGAATTACAGAACAGAACAGGGTCTCAAATTTAGAAAACCAACTTATGCTTGCATAAGGGGAATGGTGAGTTGGGGTGCTGCATAAAACCAGAGATTGAAATGAGCACAGATAAAGTTCCTTAAGCCAAATATGGAATAGACAAGAGCTACTCCTTGCTCAACGAAATGGACTCAACACCGCATATTAAATGCCTAAGAATGTACCTGACTAGTCAGTATCTTAAAACCTATGGATTGCTATGTCTCCGAAAGAGAATCAAGCATGTGTACAGGGTCATAAACGCAGCAGTGATAGGATTGGAGAGGTTCGGTGAGCAAATGAAGACCCTTTGAAGTCATATTGCATGGTACCCATTCCACGGGTTTCAACTACCCAGGTTTAAGGTATTCTTCCTTCAGCTAAAACATGCATGTGGAACCTAGAGTATGATCAACCATGTGATCGGGAGACGTGTTCAAATATGTCTCAGTTTTCGTACCCTGGTACTCGGGTGCAACATTCCAGACGCTTTACTAACACCCTCCCGACTTGGAGAGTCAGTCCCTTTAACCTCCTGTTTGGCCCAGTTTGCAATTTCTGCGGAAGATGAACAGGAATAGCGAGAAACAATGAGAGACTAGCTGGAGGTGTCTGGACGGGCAAATTTAACTCTCATTTCCCACCAGGAAGAGGAATTAACCAAAGGCTCAGCGTGCCGTGCCGGAACCAGATTAGGGCCTGAAGCCATCCTGCGGTGTTGCGGCCAGCTCAAAAGAAAGCGAGTTGAAGAAAGGAGCTCAGGGGCACTGTAATTCACAAACCTGCAGAGTTATAAATGACAGCTATCGTCCAAAAATATACTGAAGTAAGGCTGCCAAGAGGACTTGAAAGCGGGGCAGAATTGCAGGAAACCGATTTCAGGAGGCAGACTGGAATTGCATTGAAAGCATAGGAAAAGAGGCAGAACGTCCACAATGATGCACTTGGCCAAAAAGGGCGTATGCGTTTTTTCCTGAATATATTCAGGAAAAAACGCATACGCCCTTTTTGGCCAACCAAGCAAGCTTGCAAAGGAAATCTGCACTACAATGAAGTCTCACTTCCCCCAGGTCAAAAGGGCCATGTGAAAAAAGTGTAAAATCCAGAAAGGCAGGACAGACCATGGAGAACTGGGAGCCTTGTTATGCTGATGGGCGGGATGTAAATTGCCAACAGACACTCGGGAGAAGTGTATGGTGTTTCCTGAAACATCTAAAAAACAAAGCAACAGAGCCTAGGGCACTTCCACTTATGGTCCTATAGCTTAGGGAAATTAAAATCAAAAAGACACCGCCACCCCAAAGTTTGGGACGCCTCTGTTTACAAGAACCTCGTTTACAGTACAAGTTCAACATCGCAGAAAGTGAAAAATGGATAAAGAAGTTGTGGTATTTACTTACAAAACAATATCACTCAGCAATGAAATCTATGTCATCAGGCCCTTAGCAGCACAATGAGTGGATTCAGGTATGATGATTCTAACTGAAATAAGTCACACAGAAAAAGAAACATCATAAGAGATCAGTAATACACGGAATGTAAACTTGGCTACACAGGAACTGAATTACAGAACAGAACAGGGTCTCAAATTTAGAAAACCAACTTATGCTTGCTTAAGGGTAAAGGTGAGTTGGGGTGCTGCATAAAACCAGAGATTGAAATGAGCACAGATAAATTTCCTTAAGCCAAATATGGAATAGACAAGAGCTACTCCTTGCTGAACGAAATGGACTCAACACCGCATATTAAATGCCTAAGAATGTACCTGACTAGTCAGTATCTTAAAACCTATGGATTGCTATGTCTCCGAAAGAGAATCAAGCATGTGTACAGGGTCATAAACGCAGCAGTGATAGGATTGGAGAGGTTCGGTGAGCAAATGAAGACCCTTTGAAGTCATATTGCATGGTACCCATTCCACGGGTTTCAACTACCCAGGTTTAAGGTATTCTTCCTTCAGCTAAAACATGCATGTGGAACCTAGAGTATGATCAACCATGTGATCGGGAGACGTGTTCAAATATGTCTCAGTTTTCGTACCCTGGTACTCGGGTGCAACATTCCAGACGCTTTACTAACACCCTCCCGACTTGGAGAGTCAGTCCCTTTAACCTCCTGTTTGGCCCAGTTTGCAATTTCTGCGGAAGATGAACAGGAATAGCGAGAACCAATGAGAGACTAGCTGGAGGTGTCTGGACGGGCAAATTTAACTCTCATTTCCCACCAGGAAGAGGAATTAACCAAAGGCTCAGCGTGCCGTGCCGGAACCAGATTAGGGCCTGAAGCCATCCTGCGGTGTTGCGGCCAGCTCAAAAGAAAGCGAGTTGAAGAAAGGAGCTCAGGGGCACTGTAATTCACAAACCTGCAGAGTTATAAATGACAGCTATCGTCCAAAAATATACTGAAGTAAGGCTGCCAAGAGGACTTGAAAGCGGGGCAGAATTGCAGGAAACCGATTTCAGGAGGCAGACTGGAATTGCATTGAAAGCATAGGAAAAGAGGCAGAACGTCCACAATGATGCACTTGGCCAAAAAGGGCGTATGCGTTTTTTCCTGAATATATTCAGGAAAAAACGCATACGCCCTTTTTGGCCAACCAAGCAAGCTTGCAAAGGAAATCTGCACTACAATGAAGTCTCACTTCCCCCAGGTCAAAAGGGCCATGTGAAAAAAGTGTAAAATCCAGAAAGGCAGGACAGACCATGGAGAACTGGGAGCCTTGTTATGCTGATGGGCGGGATGTAAATTGCCAACAGACACTCGGGAGAAGTGTATGGTGTTTCCTGAAACATCTAAAAAACAAAGCAACAGAGCCTAGGGCACTTCCACTTATGGTCCTATAGCTTAGGGAAATTAAAATCAAAAAGACACCGCCACCCCAAAGTTTGGGACGCCTCTGTTTACAAGAACCTCGTTTACAGTACAAGTTCAACATCGCAGAAAGTGAAAAATGGATAAAGAAGTTGTGGTATTTACTTACAAAACAATATCACTCAGCAATGAAATCTATGTCATCAGGCCCTTAGCAGCACAATGAGTGGATTCAGGTATGATGATTCTAACTGAAATAAGTCACACAGAAAAAGAAACATCATAAGAGATCAGTAATACACGGAATGTAAACTTGGCTACACAGGAACTGAATTACAGAACAGAACAGGGTCTCAAATTTAGAAAACCAACTTATGCTTGCTTAAGGGTAAAGGTGAGTTGGGGTGCTGCATAAAACCAGAGATTGAAATGAGCACAGATAAATTTCCTTAAGCCAAATATGGAATAGACAAGAGCTACTCCTTGCTGAACGAAATGGACTCAACACCGCATATTAAATGCCTAAGAATGTACCTGACTAGTCAGTATCTTAAAACCTATGGATTGCTATGTCTCCGAAAGAGAATCAAGCATGTGTACAGGGGCATAAACGCAGCAGTGATAGGATTGGAGAGGTTCGGTGAGCAAATGAAGACCCTTTGAAGTCATATTGCATGGTACCCATTCCACGGGTTTCAACTACCCAGTTTTAAGGTATTCTTCCTTCAGCTAAAACATGCATGTGGAACCTAGAGTATGATCAACCATGTGATCGGGAGACGTGTTCAAATATGTCTCAGTTCTCGTACCCTGGTACTCGGGTGCAACATTCCAGACGCTTTACTAACACCCTCCTGACTTGGAGAGTCAGTCCCTTTAACCTCCTGTTTGGTCCAGTTTGCAATTTCTGCGGAAGATGAACAGGAATAGTGAGAACCAATGAGAGACTAGCTGGAGGTGTCTGGACGGGCAAATTTAACTCTCATTTCCCACCAGGAAGAGGAATTAACCAAAGGCTCACCGTGCCGTGCCGGAACCAGATTAGGGCCTGAAGCCATCCTGCGGTGTTGCGGCCAGCTCAAAAGAAAGCGAGTTGAAGAAAGGAGCTCAGGGGCACTGTAATTCACAAACCTGCAGAGTTATAAATGACAGCTATCGTCCAAAAATATACTGAAGTAAGGCTGCCAAGAGGACTTGAAAGCGGGGCAGAATTGCAGGAAACCGATTTCAGGAGGTAGACTGGAATTGCATTGAAAGCATAGGAAAAGAGGCAGAACGTCCACAATGATGCACTTGGCCAAAAAGGGCGTATGCGTTTTTTCCTGAATATATTCAGGAAAAAACGCATACGCCCTTTTTGGCCAACCAAGCAAGCTTGCAAAGGAAATCTGCACTACAATGAAGTCTCACTTCCCCCCGGTCAAAAGGGCCATCTGAAAAAAGTGTAAAATCCAGAAAGGCAGGACAGGCCATGGAGAACTGGGAGCCTTGTTATGCTGATGGGCGGGATGTAAATTGCCAACAGACACTCGGGAGAAGTGTATGGTGTTTCCTGAAACATCTAAAAAACAAAGCAACAGAGCCTAGGGCACTTCCACTTATGGTCCTATAGCTTAGGGAAATTAAAATCAAAAAGACACAGCCACCCCAAAGTTTGGAACGCCTCTGTTTACAAGAACCTCGTTTACAGTACAAGTTCAACATCGCAGAAAGTGAAAAATGGATAAAGAAGTTGTGGTATTTACTTACAAAGCAATATCACTCAGGAATGAAATCTATGTCATCAGGCCCTTAGCAGCACAATGAGTGGATTCAGGTATGATGATTCTAACTGAAATAAGTCACACAGAAAAAGAAACATCATAAGATATCAGTAATACACGGAATGTAAACTTGGCTACACAGGAACTGAATTACAGAACAGAACAGGGTCTCAAATTTAGAAAACCAACTTATGCTTGCATAAGGGGAAAGGTGAGTTGGGGTGCTGCATAAAACCAGAGATTGAAATGAGCACAGATAAAGTTCCTTAAGCCAAATATGGAATAGACAAGAGCTACTCCTTGCTCAACGAAATGGACTCAACACCGCATATTAAATGCCTAAGAATGTACCTGACTAGTAAGTATCTTAAAACCTATGGATTGCTATGTCTCCGAAAGAGAATCAAGCATGTGTACAGGGGCATAAACGCAGCAGTGATAGGATTGGAGAGGTTCGGTGAGCAAATGAAGACCCTCTGAAGTCATATTGCATGGTACCCATTCCACGGGTTTCAACTACCCAGGTTTAAGGTATTCTTCCTTCAGCTAAAACATGCATGTGGAACCTAGAGTATGATCAACCATGTGATCGGGAGACGTGTTCAAATATGTCTCAGTTTTCGTACCCTGGTACTCGGGTGCAACATTCCAGACGCTTTACTAACACCCTCCCGACTTGGAGAGTCAGTCCCTTTAACCTCCTGTTTGGCCCAGTTTGCAATTTCTGCGGAAGATGAACAGGAATAGCGAGAACCAATGAGAGACTAGCTGGAGGTGTCTGGACGGGCAAATTTAACTCTCATTTCCCACCAGGAAGAGGAATTAACCAAAGGCTCAGCGTGCCGTGCCGGAACCAGATTAGGGCCTGAAGCCATCCTGCGGTGTTGCGGCCAGCTCAAAAGAAAGCGAGTTGAAGAAAGGAGCTCAGGGGCACTGTAATTCACAAACCTGCAGAGTTATAAATGACAGCTATCGTCCAAAAATATACTGAAGTAAGGCTGCCAAGAGGACTTGAAAGCGGGGCAGAATTGCAGGAAACCGATTTTAGGAGGCAGACTGGAATTGCATTGAAAGCATAGGAAAAGAGGCAGAACGTCCACAATGATGCACTTGGCCAAAAAGGGCGTATGCGTTTTTTCCTGAATATATTCAGGAAAAAATGCATACGCCCTTTTTGGCCAACCAAGCAAGCTTGCAAAGGAAATCTGCACTACAATGAAGTCTCACTTCCCCCAGGTCAAAAGTGCCATGTGAAAAAAGTGTAAAATCCAGAAAGGCAGGACAGACCATGGAGAACTGGGAGCCTTGTTATGCTGATGGGCGGGATGTAAATTGCCAACAGACACTCGGGAGAAGTGTATGGTGTTTCCTGAAACATCTAAAAAACAAAGCAACAGAGCCTAGGGCACTTCCACTTATGGTCCTATAGCTTAGGGAAATTAAAATCAAAAAGACACAGCCACCCCAAAGTTTGGAACGCCTCTGTTTACAAGAACCTCGTTTACAGTACAAGTTCAACATCGCAGAAAGTGAAAAATGGATAAAGAATTTGTGGTATTTACTTACAAAGCAATATCACTCAGCAATGAAATCTATGTCATCAGGCCCTTAGCAGCACAATGAGTGGATTCAGGTATGATGATTCTAACTGAAATAAGTCACACAGAAAAAGAAACATCATAAGATATCAGTAATACACGGAATGTAAACTTGGCTACACAGGAACTGAATTACAGAACAGAACAGGGTCTCAAATTTAGAAAACCAACTTATGCTTGCATAAGGGGAAAGGTGAGTTGGGGTGCTGCATAAAACCAGAGATTGAAATGAGCACAGATAAAGTTCCTTAAGCCAAATATGGAATAGACAAGAGCTACTCCTTGCTCAACGAAATGGACTCAACACCGCATATTAAATGCCTAAGAATGTACCTGACTAGTAAGTATCTTAAAACCTATGGATTGCTATGTCTCCGAAAGAGAATCAAGCATGTGTACAGGGGCATAAACGCAGCAGTGATAGGATTGGAGAGGTTCGGTGAGCAAATGAAGACCCTTTGAAGTCATATTGCATGGTACCCATTCCACGGGTTTCAACTACCCAGGTTTAAGGTATTCTTCCTTCAGCTAAAACATGCATGTGGAACCTAGAGTATGATCAACCATGTGATCGGGAGACGTGTTCAAATATGTCTCAGTTTTCATACCCTGGTACTCGGGTGCAACATTCCAGACGCTTTACTAACACCCTCCCGACTTGGAGAGTCAGTCCCTTTAACCTCCTGTTTGGCCCAGTTTGCAATTTCTGCGGAAGATGAACAGGAATAGCGAGAACCAATGAGAGACTAGCTGGAGGTGTCTGGACGGGCAAATTTAACTCTCATTTCCCACCAGGAAGAGGAATTAACCAAAGGCTCAGCGTGCCGTGCCGGAACCAGATTAGGGCCTGAAGCCATCCTGCGGTGTTGCGGCCAGCTCAAAAGAAAGCGAGTTGAAGAAAGGAGCTCAGGGGCACTGTAATTCACAAACCTGCAGACTTATAAATGACAGCTATCGTCCAAAAATATACTGAAGTAAGGCTGCCAAGAGGACTTGAAAGCGGGGCAGAATTGCAGGAAACCGATTTCAGGAGGCAGACTGGAATTGCATTGAAAGCATAGGAAAAGAGGCAGAACGTCCACAATGATGCACTTGGCCAAAAAGGGCGTATGCGTTTTTTCCTGAATATATTCAGGAAAAAACGCATACGCCCTTTTTGGCCAACCAAGCAAGCTTGCAAAGGAAATCTGCACTACAATGAAGTCTCACTTCCCCCAGGTCAAAAGTGCCATGTGAAAAAAGTGTAAAATCCAGAAAGGCAGGACAGACCATGGAGAACTGGGAGCCTTGTTATGCTGATGGGCGGGATGTAAATTGCCAACAGACACTCGGGAGAAGTGTATGGTGTTTCCTGAAACATCTAAAAAACAAAGCAACAGAGCCTAGGGCACTTCCACTTATGGTCCTATAGCTTAGGGAAATTAAAATCAAAAAGACACAGCCACCCCAAAGTTTGGAACGCCTCTGTTTACAAGAACCTCGTTTACAGTACAAGTTCAACATCGCAGAAAGTGAAAAATGGATAAAGAAGTTGTGCTATTTACTTACAAAGCAATATCACTCAGCAATGAAATCTATGTCATCAGGCCCTTAGCAGCACAATGAGTGGATTCAGGTATGATGATTCTAACTGAAATAAGTCACACAGAAAAAGAAACATCATAAGAGATCAGTAATACACGGAATGTAAACTTTGCTACACAGGAACTGAATTACAGAACAGAACAGGGTCTCAAATTTAGAAAACCAACTTATGCTTGCTTAAGGGTAAAGGTGAGTTGGGGTGCTGCATAAAACCAGAGATTGAAATGAGCACAGATAAAGTTCCTTAAGCCAAATATGGAATAGACAAGAGCTACTCCTTGCTCAACGAAATGGACTCAACACCGCATATTAAATGCCTAAGAATGTACCTGACTAGTCAGTATCTTAAAACCTATGGATTGCTATGCCTCCGAAAGAGAATCAAGCATGTGTACAGGGGCATAAACGCAGCAGTGATAGGATTGGAGAGGTTCGGTGAGCAAATGAAGACCCTTTGAAGTCATATTGCATGGTACCCATTCCACGGGTTTCAACTACCCAGTTTTAAGGTATTCTTCCTTCAGCTAAAACATGCATGTGGAACCTAGAGTATGATCAACCATGTGATCGGGAGACGTGTTCAAATATGTCTCAGTTCTCGTACCCTGGTACTCGGGTGCAACATTCCAGACGCTTTACTAACACCCTCCCGACTTGGAGAGTCAGTCCCTTTAACCTCCTGTTTGGCCCAGTTTGCAATTTCTGCGGAAGATGAACAGGAATAGTGAGAACCAATGAGAGACTAGCTGGAGGTGTCTGGACGGGCAAATTTAACTCTCATTTCCCACCAGGAAGAGGAATTAACCAAAGGCTCAGCGTGCCGTGCCGGAACCAGATTAGGGCCTGAAGCCATCCTGCGGTGTTGCGGCCAGCTCAAAAGAAAGCGAGTTGAAGAAAGGAGCTCAGGGGCACTGTAATTCACAAACCTGCAGAGTTATAAATGACAGCTATCGTCCAAAAATATACTGAAGTAAGGCTGCCAAGAGGACTTGAAAGCGGGGCAGAATTGCAGGAAACCGATTTCAGGAGGTAGACTGGAATTGCATTGAAAGCATAGGAAAAGAGGCAGAACGTCCACAATGATGCACTTGGCCAAAAAGGGCGTATGCGTTTTTTCCTGAATATATTCAGGAAAAAACGCATACGCCCTTTTTGGCCAACCAAGCAAGCTTGCAAAGGAAATCTGCACTACAATGAAGTCTCACTTCCCCCCGGTCAAAAGGGCCATCTGAAAAAAGTGTAAAATCCAGAAAGGCAGGACAGGCCATGGAGAACTGGGAGCCTTGTTATGCTGATGGGCGGGATGTAAATTGCCAACAGACACTCGGGAGAAGTGTATGGTGTTTCCTGAAACATCTAAAAAACAAAGCAACAGAGCCTAGGGCACTTCCAATTATGGTCCTATAGCTTAGGGAAATTAAAATCAAAAAGACACAGCCACCCCAAAGTTTGGGACGCCACTGTTTACAAGAACCTCGTTTACAGTACAAGTTCAACATCGCAGAAAGTGAAAAATGGATAAAGAAGTTGTGGTATTTACTTACAAAGCAATATCACTCAGCAATGAAATCTATGTCATCAGGCCCTTAGCAGCACAATGAGTGGATTCAGGTATGATGATTCTAACTGAAATAAGTCACACAGAAAAAGAAACATCATAAGATATCAGTAATACACAGAATGTAAACTTGGCTACACAGGAACTGAATTACAGAACAGAACAGGGTCTCAAATTTAGAAAACCAACTTATGCTTGCTTAAGGGTAAAGGTGAGTTGGGGTGCTGCATAAAACCAGAGATTGAAATGAGCACAGATAAAGTTCCTTAAGCCAAATATGGAATAGACAAGAGCTACTCCTTGCTCAACGAAATGGACTCAACACCGCATATTAAACGCCTAAGAATGTACCTGACTAGTAAGTATCTTAAAACCTATGGATTGCTATGTCTCCGAAGGAGAATCAAGCATGTGTACAGGGGCATAAACGCAGCAGTGATAGGATTGGAGAGGTTCGGTGAGCAAATGAAGACCCTTTGAAGTCATATTGCATGGTACCCATTCCACGGGTTTCAACTACCCAGGTTTAAGGTATTCTTCTTTCAGCTAAAACATGCATGTGGAACCTAGAGTATGATCAACCATGTGATCGGGAGACGTGTTCAAATATGTCTCAGTTTTCGTACCCTGGTACTCGGGTGCAACATTCCAGACGCTTTACTAACACCCTCCCAACTTGGAGAGTCAGTCCCTTTAACCTCCTGTTTGGCCCAGTTTGCAATTTCTGCGGAAGATGAACAGGAATAGCGAGAACCAATGAGAGACTAGCTGGAGGTGTCTGGATGGGCAAATTTAACTCTCATTTCCCATGAGGAAGAGGAATTAACCAAAGGCTCAGCGTGCCGTGCCGGGACCAGATTAGGGCCTGAAGCCATCCTGCGGTGTTGCTGCCAGCTCAAAAGAAAGCGAGTTGAAGAAAGGAGCTCAGGGGCACTGTAATTCACAAACCTGCAGAGTTATAAATGACAGCTATCGTCCAAAAATATACTGAAGTAAGGCTGCCAAGAGGACTTGAAAGCGGGGCAGAATTGCAGGAAACCGATTTCAGGAGGTAGACTGGAATTGCATTGAAAGCATAGGAAAAGAGGCAGAACGTCCACAATGATGCACTTGGCCATAAAGGGCGTATGCGTTTTTTCCTGAATATATTCAGGAAGAAACGCATACGCACGTTTTGGCTAACCAAGCAAGCTTGCAAAGGAAATCTGCACTACAATGAAGTCTCACTTCCCCCCGGTCAAAAGGGCCATCTGAAAAAAGTGTAAAATCCAGAAAGGCAGGACAGGCCATGGAGAACTGGGAGCCTTGTTATGCTGATGGGCGGGATGTAAATTGCCAACAGACACTGGGGAGAAGTGTATGGTGTTTCCTGAAACATCTAAAAAACAAAGCAACAGAGCCTAGGGCACTTCCACTTATGGTCCTATAGCTTAGGGAAATTAAAATCAAAAAGACACAGCCACCCCAAAGTTTGGGACGCCTCTGTTTACAAGAACCTCGTTTACAGTACAAGTTCAACATCGCAGAAAGTGAAAAATGGATAAAGAAGTTGTGGTATTTACTTACAAAGCAATATCACTCAGCAATGAAATCTATGTCATCAGGCCCTTAGCAGCACAATGAGTGGATTCAGGTATGATGATTCTAACTGAAATAAGTCACACAGAAAAAGAAACATCATAAGATATCAGTAATACACGGAATGTAAACTTGGCTACACAGGAACTGAATTACAGAACAGAACAGGGTCTCAAATTTAGAAAACCAACTTATGCTTGCTTAAGGGGAAAGGTGAGTTGGGGTGCTGCATAAAACCAGAGATTGAAATGAGCACAGATAAAGTTCCTTAAGCCAAATATGGAATAGACAAGAGCTACTCCTTGCTCAACGAAATGGACTCAACACCGCATATTAAACGCCTAAGAATGTACCTGACTAGTAAGTATCTTAAAACCTATGGATTGCTATGTCTCCGAAAGAGAATCAAGCATGTGTACAGGGGCATAAACGCAGCAGTGATAGGATTGGAGATGTTCGGTGAGCAAATGAAGACCCTTTGAAGTCATATTGCATCGTACCCATTCCACGGGTTTCAACTACCAAGGTTTAAGGTATTCTTCCTTCAGCTAAAACATGCATGTGGAACCTAGAGTATGATCAGCCATGTGATCGGGAGACGTGTTCAAATATGTCTCAGTTTTCGTACCCTGGTACTCGGGTAAAACATTCCAGAGGCTTTACTAACACCCTCCCGACTTGGAGAGTCAGTCCCTTTAACCTCCTGTTTGGCCCAGTTTGCAATTTCTGCGGAAGATGAACAGGAATAGCGAGAACCAATGAGAGACTAGCTGGAGGTGTCTGGATGGGCAAATTTAACTCTCATTTCCCACCAGGAAGAGGAATTAACCAAAGGCTCAGCGTGCCGTGCCAGAACCAGATTAGGGCCTAAAGCCATCCTGCGGTGTTGCGGCCAGCTCAAAAGAAAGCGAGTTGAAGAAAGGAGCTCAGGGGCACTGTAATTCACAAACCTGCAGAGTTATAAATGACAGCTATCGTCCAAAAATATACTGAAGTAAGGCTGCCAAGAGGACTTGAAAGCGGGGCAGAATTGCAGGAAACCGATTTCAGGAGGTAGACTGGAATTGCATTGAAAGCATAGGAAAAGAGGCAGAACGTCCACAATGATGCACTTGGCCAAAAAGGGCGTATGCGTTTTTTCCTGAATATATTCAGGAAAAAACGCATACGCCCTTTTTGGCCAACCAAGCAAGCTTGCAAAGGAAATCTGCACTACAATGAAGTCTCACTTCCCCCCGGTCAAAAGGGCCATCTGAAAAAAGTGTAAAATCCAGAAAGGCAGGACAGGCCATGGAGAACTGGTAGCCTTGTTATGCTGATGGGCGGGATGTAAATTGCCAACAGACACTCGGGAGAAGTGTATGGTGTTTCCTGAAACATCTAAAAAACAAAGCAACAGAGCCTAGGGCACTTCCACTTATGGTCCTATAGCTTAGGGAAATTAAAATCAAAAAGACACAGCCACCCCAAAGTTTGGGACGCCTCTGTTTACAAGAACCTCATTTACCGTACAAGTTCAATATCACAGAAAGTGAAAAATGGATAAAGAACTTGTGGTACTTACGTACAATGCAGTATCACTCAGCCATGAAATCTATGTCATCAGGCCCGTAGCAGCATAATGAGTGGATTCAGGTACGATGATTCTAACTGAAATAAGTCACACAGAAAAAGAAACATCATAAGATATCAGTAATACACGGAATGTAAACTTGGCTACACAGGAACTGAATTACAGAACAGAACAGGGTCTCAAATTTAGAAAACCAACTTATGCTTGCTTAAGGGTAAAGGTGAGTTTGGGTGCTGCATAAAACCAGAGATTGAAATGAGCACAGATAAAGTTCCTTAAGCCAAATATGGAATAGACAAGAGCTACTCCTTGCTCAACGAAATGGACTCAACACCGCATATTAAATGCCTAAGAATGTAAGTGACTAGTAAGTATCTTAAAACCTATGGATTGCTATGTCTCCGAAAGAGAATCAAACATGTGTACAGGGGCATAAACGCAGCAGTGATAGGATTGGAGAGGTTCGGTGAGCAAATGAAGACCCTTTGAAGTCATATTGCATGGTACCCATTCCATGGGTTTCAACTAACCAGGTTTAAGGTATTCTTCCTTCAGCTAAAACATTCATGTGGAACCTAGAGTATGATCAACCATGTGATCGGGAGACGTGTTCAAATATGTCTCAGTTTTCATACCCTGGTACTCGGGTGCAACATTCCAGACGCTTTACTAACACCCTCCCGACTTGGAGAGTCAGTCCCTTTAACCTCCTGTTTGGCCCAGTTTGCAATTTCTGCGGAAGATGAACAGGAATAGCGAGAACCAATGAGAGACTAGCTGGAGGTGTCTGGACGGGCAAATTTAACTCTCATTTCCCACCAGGGAGAGGAATTAACCAAAGGCTCAGCGTGCCGTGCCGGAACTAGATTAGGGCCTGAAGCCATCCTGCGGTGTTGTGGCCAGGTCACAAGAAAGCGAGTTGAAGAAAGGAGCTCAGGGGCAGTGTAATTCACAAAACTGCAGAGTTATAAATGACAGCTATCGTCCAAAAATATACTGAAGTAAGGCTGCCAAGAGGACTTGAAAGCGGGGCAGAATTGCAGGAAACCGATTTCAGGAGGTAGACTGGAATTGCATTGAAAGCATAGGAAACGAGGCAGAATGTCCACAATGATGCTCTCGGCCAAAAAGGGCATATGCGTTTTTTCCTGAATATATTCAGGAAAAAACGCATAAGCCCTTTTTGGCCAAACAAGCAAGCTTGCAAAGGCAATCTGCACTACAATGAAGTCTCACTTCCCCCCGGTCAAAAGGGCCATCTGAAAAAAGTGTAAAATCCAGAAAGGCAGGACAGGCCATGGAGAACTGGGAGCCTTCTTATGCTGATGGGCGGGATGTAAATTGCCAACAGACACTCGGGAGAAGTGTATGGTGTTTCCTGAAACATCTAAAAAACAAAGCAACAGAGCCTAGGGCACTTCCACTTATGGTCCTATAGCTTAGGGAAATTAAAATCAAAAAGACACAGCCACCCCAAAGTTTGGGACGCCTCTGTTTACAAGAACCTCGTTTACCGTACAAGTTCAATATCACAGAAAGTGAAAAATGGATAAAGAACTTGTGGTACTTACGAACAATGCAGTATCACTCAGCAATGAAATCTATGTCATCAGGCCCGTAGCAGCATAATGAGTGGATTCAGGTACGATGATTCTAACTGAAATAAGTCACACAGAAAAAGAAACATCATAAGATATCAGTAATACACGGAATGTAATCTTGGCTACACAGGAACTGAATTACAGAACAGAACAGGTTCTTAAATTTAGAAAACCAACTTATGCTTGCTTAAGGGTAAAGGTGAGTTGGGGTGCTGCATAAAACCAGAGATTGAAATGAGCACAGATAAAGTTCCTTAAGCCAAATATGGAATAGACAAGAGCTACTCCTTGCTCAACGAAATGGACTCAACACCGCATATTAAATGCCTAAGAATGTACGTGACTAGTAAGTATCTTAAAACCTATGGATTGCTATGTCTCCGAAAGAGAATCAAGCATGTGTACAGGGGCATAAATGCAGCAGTGAAAGGATTGGAGAGGTTCGGTGAGCAAATGAAGACCCTTTGAAGTCATATTGCATGGTACCCATTCCATGGGTTTCAACTACCCAGGTTTAAGGTATTCTTCCTTCAGCTAAAACATGCATGTGGAACCTAGAGTATGATCAACCATGTGATCGGGAGACGTGTTCAAATATTTTTCAGTTTTCATACCCTGGTACTCGGGTGCAACATTCCAGATGCTTTACTAACACTCTCCCGACTTGGAGAGTCAGTCCCTTTAACCTCCTGTTTGGCCCAGTTTGCAATTTCTGCGGAAGATGAACAGGAATAGTGAGAACCAATGAGAGACTAGCTGGAGGTGTCTGGACGGGCAAATTTAACTCTCATTTCCCACCAGGAAGAGGAATTAACCAAAGGCTCAGTGTGCCGTGCCGGAACAAGTTTAGGGCCTGAAGCCATCTTGCAGTGTTGCGGCCAGGTCACAAGAAAGCGAGTTGAAGAAAGGAGCTCAGGGGCACTGTAATTCACAAAACTGCAGAGTTATAAATGACAGCTATCGTCCAAAAATATACTGAAGTAAGGCTGCCAAGAGGACTTGAAACCGGGGCAGAATTGCAGGAAACCGATTTCAGGAGGTAGACTGGAATTGCATTGAAAGCATAGGAAACGAGGCAGAATGTCCACAATGATGCACTTGGCCAAAAAGTGCATATGCGTTTTTTCCTGAATATATTCAGGAAAAAACGCATAAGCCCTTTTTGGCCAACCAAGCAAGCTTTCAAAGGAAATCTGCACTACAATGAAGTCTCACTTCCCCCCGGTCAAAAGGGCCATCTGAAAAAAGTGTAAAATCCAGAAAGGCAGGACAGGCCATGGAGAACTTGGAGCCTTGTTATGCTGATGGGTGGGATGTAAATTGCCAACAGCCACTCGGGAGAAGTGTATGGTGTTTCCTGAAACATCTAAAAAACAAAGCAACAGAGCCTAGGGCACTTCCACTTATGGTCCTATAGCTTAGGGAAATTAAAATCAAAAAGACACAGCCACCCCAAAGTTTGGGCCGCCTCTGTTTACAAGAACCTCATTTACCGTACAAGTTCAATATCACAGAAAGTGAAAAATGGATAAAGAACTTGTGGTACTTACGTACAATGCAGTATCACTCAGCAATGAAATCTATGTCATCAGGCCCGTAGCAGCATAATGAGTGGATTCAGGTACGATGATTCTAACTGAAATAAGTCACACAGAAAAAGAAACATCATAAGATATCAGTAATACACGGAATGTAAACTTGGCTACACAGGAACTGAATTACAGAACAGAACAGGGTCTCAAATTTAGAAAACCAACTTATGCTTGCTTAAGGGGAAAGGTGAGTTGGGGTGCTGCATAAAACCAGAGATTGAAATGAGCACAGATAAAGTTCCTTAAGCCAAATATGGAATAGACAAGAGCTACTCCTTGCTCAACGAAATGGACTCAACACCGCATATTAAACGCCTAAGAATGTACCTGACTAGTAAGTATCTTAAAACCTATGGATTGCTATGTCTCCAAAACAGAATCAAGCGTGTGTACAGGGGCATAAACGCAGCAATGATAGGATTGGAGAGGTTCGGTGAGCAAATGAAGACCCTTTGAAGTCATATTGCATGGTACCCATTACACGGGTCTCAACTCTCCAGGTTTAAGGTATTCTTCCTTCAGCTAAAACATGCATGTGGAACGCAGAGTATGATCAACCGTGTGAACGGGAGACGTGTTCAAATATGTCTCAGTTTTCCTCCCCTGGTACTCGGGTGCAACATTCCAGACGCTTTACTAACACCCTCCCGACTTGGAGAGTCAGTCCCTTTAACCTCCTGTTTGGCCCAGTTTGCAATTTCTGCGGAAGATGAACAGGAATAGCGAGAACCAATGAGAGACTAGCTGGAGGTGTCTGGACGGGCAAATTTAACTCTCATTTCCCACCAGGAAGAGGAATTAACCAAAGGCTCAGCGTGCCGTGCCGGAACCAGATTAGGGCCTGAAGCCATCCTGCGGTGTTGCGGCCAGCTCAAAAGAAAGCGAGTTGAAGAAAGGAGCTCAGGGGCACTGTAATTCACAAACCTGCAGAGTTATAAATGACAGCTATCGTCCAAAAATATACTGAAGTAAGGCTGCCAAGAGGACTTGAAAGCGGGGCAGAATTGCAGGAAACCGATTTCAGGAGGTAGACTGGAATTGCATTGAAAGCATAGGAAAAGAGGCAGAACGTCCACAATGATGCACTTGGCCAAAAAGGGCGTATGCGTTTTTTCCTGAATATATTCAGGAAAAAACTCATACGCACTTTTTGGCCAACCAAGCAAGCTTGCAAAGGAAATCTGCACTACAATGAAGTCTCACTTCCCCCCGGTCAAAAGGGCCATCTGAAAAAAGTGTAAAATCCAGAAAGGCAGGACAGGCCATGGAGAACTGGGAGCCTTGTTATGCTGATGGGCGGGATGTAAATTGCCAACAGACACTGGGGAGAAGTGTATGGTGTTTCCTGAAACATCTAAAAAACAAAGCAACAGAGCCTATGGCACTTCCACTTATGGTCCTATAGATTAGGGAAATTAAAATCAAAAAGACACAGCCACCCCAAAGTTTGGGACGCCTCTGTTTACAAGAACCTCGATTACAGTACAAGTTCAACATCGCAGAAAGTGAAAAATGGATAAAGAACTTGTGGTACTTACGTACAATGCAGTATCACTCAACAATGAAATCTATGTCATCAGGCCCGTAGCAGCATAATGAGTGGATTCAGGTACGAGGATTCTAAATGAAATAAGACACACAGAAAAAGAAACATCATAAGATATCACTAATACATGGAATGTAAACTTGGCTACACAGGAACTGAATTCCAAAACAGAAAAGGGTCTCAAAATTAGAAAACCAACTTATGCTTGCTTAAGGGGAAAGTTGAGTTGGGGTGCTGCATAAAACCAGACATTGAAATGAGCACAGATAAAGTTCCTTAAGCCAAATATGGAATAGCAAGAGCTACTCCTTGCTCAATGAAATGGACTCAACACCCCATATTAAACGCCTAAGAATGTACCTGACTAGTAAGTATCTTAAAACCTATGGATTGCTATGTCCCCAAAAGAGAATCAAGCATGTGTACAGGGGCATAAACGCAGCAGTGATAGGATTGGAGAGGTTCGGTGAGCAAATGAAGACCCTTTGAAGTCATATTGCATGGTACCCATTCCACGGGTCTCAACTCTCCAGGTTTAAGGTATTCTTCCTTCAGCTAAAACATGCATGTGGAACCCAGAGTATGATCAACCGTGTGAACGGGAGACCTGTTCAAATATGTCTCAGTTTTCCTCCCCTGGTACTCGGGTGCAACATTCCAGATGCTTTACTAACACTCTCCGCACTTGGAGAGTCAGCACCTTTAAGCTCCTGTTTGGCCCAGTTTGCAATTTCTGCGGAAGATGAACAGAAATAGGGAGAACCAATGAGAGACTAGCTGGAGGTGTCTGGACGGGCAAATTTAACTCTCATTTCCCACCAGGAAGAGGAAATAACCAAAGGCTCAGCATGCCTGCCGGAACCAGATTAGGGCCTGAAGCCATCCTGCGGTGTTGCGGCCAGCTCAAAAGAAAGCGAGTTGAAGAAAGGAGCTCAGGGGCACTGTAATTCACAAACCTGCAGAGTTATAAATGACAGCTATCGTCCAAAAATATACTGAAGTAAGGCTGCCAAGAGGACTTGAAAGCGGGGCAGAATTGCAGGAAACCGATTTCAGGAGGTAGACTGGAATTGCATTGAAAGCATAGGAAAAGAGGCAGAACGTCCACAATGATGCACTTGGCCAAAAAGGGCGTATGCGTTTTTTCCTGAATATATTCAGGAAAAAACGCATACGCCCTTTTTGGCCAACCAAGCAAGCTTGCAAAGGAAATCTGCACTACAATGAAGTCTCACTTCCCCCCGGTCAAAAGGGCCATCTGAAAAAAGTGTAAAATCCAGAAAGGCAGGACAGGCCATGGAGAACTGGGAGCCTTGTTATGCTGATGGGCGGGATGTAAATTGCCAACAGACACTCGGGAGAAGTGTATGGTGTTTCCTGAAACATCTAAAAAACAAAGCAACAGAGCCTAGGGCACTTCCACTTATGGTCCTATAGCTTAGGGAAATTAAAATCAAAAAGACACAGCCACCCCAAAGTTTGGGACGCCTCTGTTTACAAGAACCTCGTTTACCGTACAAGTTCAATATCACAGAAAGTGAAAAATGGATAAAGAACTTGTGGTACTTACGAACAATGCAGTATCACTCAGCAATGAAATCTATGTCATCAGGCCCGTAGCAGCATAATGAGTGGATTCAGGTACGATGATTCTAACTGAAATAAGTCACACAGAAAAAGAAACATCATAAGATATCAGTAATACACGGAATGTAAACTTGGCTACACAGGAACTGAATTACAGAACAGAACAGGGTCTCAAATTTAGAAAACCAACTTATGCTTGCTTAAGGGTAAAGGTGAGTTGGGGTGCTGCATAAAACCAGAGATTGAAATGAGCACAGATAAAGTTCCTTAAGCCAAATATGGAATAGACAAGAGCTACTCCTTGCTCAACGAAATGGACTCAACACCGCATATTAAACGCCTAAGAATGTACCTGACTAGTAAGTATCTTAAAACCTATGGATTGCTATGTCTCCAAAACAGAATCAAGCGTGTGTACAGGGGCATAAACGCAGCAATGATAGGATTGGAGAGGTTCGGTGAGCAAATGAAGACCCTTTGAAGTCATATTGCATGGTACCCATTACACGGGTCTCAACTCTCCAGGTTTAAGGTATTCTTCCTTCAGCTAAAACATGCATGTGGAACGCAGAGTATGATCAACCGTGTGAACGGGAGACGTGTTCAAATATGTCTCAGTTTTCCTCCCCTGGTACTCGGGTGCAACATTCCAGACGCTTTACTAACACCCTCCCGACTTGGAGAGTCAGTCCCTTTAACCTCCTGTTTGGCCCAGTTTGCAATTTCTGCGGAAGATGAACAGGAATAGCGAGAACCAATGAGAGACTAGCTGGAGGTGTCTGGACGGGCAAATTTAACTCTCATTTCCCACCAGGAAGAGGAATTAACCAAAGGCTCAGCGTGCCATGCCGGAACCAGATTAGGGCCTGAAGCCATCCTGCGGTGTTGCGGCCAGCTCAAAAGAAAGCGAGTTGAAGAAAGGAGCTCAGGGGCACTGTAATTCACAAACCTGCAGAGTTATAAATGACAGCTATCGTCCAAAAATATACTGAAGTAAGGCTGCCAAGAGGACTTGAAAGCGGGGCAGAATTGCAGGAAACCGATTTCAGGAGGTAGACTGGAATTGCATTGAAAGCATAGGAAAAGAGGCAGAACGTCCACAATGATGCACTTGGCCAAAAAGGGCGTATGCGTTTTTTCCTGAATATATTCAGGAAAAAACTCATACGCACTTTTTGGCCAACCAAGCAAGCTTGCAAAGGAAATCTGCACTACAATGAAGTCTCACTTCCCCCCGGTCAAAAGGGCCATCTGAAAAAAGTGTAAAATCCAGAAAGGCAGGACAGGCCATGGAGAACTGGGAGCCTTGTTATGCTGATGGGCGGGATGTAAATTGCCAACAGACACTGGGGAGAAGTGTATGGTGTTTCCTGAAACATCTAAAAAACAAAGCAACAGAGCCTATGGCACTTCCACTTATGGTCCTATAGATTAGGGAAATTAAAATCAAAAAGACACAGCCACCCCAAAGTTTGGGACGCCTCTGTTTACAAGAACCTCGATTACAGTACAAGTTCAACATCGCAGAAAGTGAAAAATGGATAAAGAACTTGTGGTACTTACGTACAATGCAGTATCACTCAACAATGAAATCTATGTCATCAGGCCCGTAGCAGCATAATGAGTGGATTCAGGTACGAGGATTCTAACTGAAATAAGACACACAGAAAAAGAAACATCATAAGATATCACTAATACATGGAATGTAAACTTGGCTACACAGGAACTGAATTCCAAAACAGAAAAGGGTCTCAAAATTAGAAAACCAACTTATGCTTGCTTAAGGGGAAAGTTGAGTTGGGGTGCTGCATAAAACCAGACATTGAAATGAGCACAGATAAAGTTCCTTAAGCCAAATATGGAATAGCAAGAGCTACTCCTTGCTCAATGAAATGGACTCAACACCCCATATTAAACGCCTAAGAATGTACCTGACTAGTAAGTATCTTAAAACCTATGGATTGCTATGTCCCCAAAAGAGAATCAAGCATGTGTACAGGGGCATAAACGCAGCAGTGATAGGATTGGAGAGGTTCGGTGAGCAAATGAAGACCCTTTGAAGTCATATTGCATGGTACCCATTCCACGGGTCTCAACTCTCCAGGTTTAAGGTATTCTTCCTTCAGCTAAAACATGCATGTGGAACCCAGAGTATGATCAACCGTGTGAACGGGAGACATGTTCAAATATGTCTCAGTTTTCCTCCCCTGGTACTCGGGTGCAACATTCCAGACGCTTTACTAACACTCTCCGCACTTGGAGAGTCAGCACCTTTAAGCTCCTGTTTGGCCCAGTTTGCAATTTCTGCGGAAGATGAACAGAAATAGGGAGAACCAATGAGAGACTAGCTGGAGGTGTCTGGACGGGCAAATTTAACTCTCATTTCCCACCAGGAAGAGGAAATAACCAAAGGCTCAGCATGCCTGCCGGAACCAGATTAGGGCCTGAAGCCATCCTGCGGTGTTGCGGCCAGCTCAAAAGAAAGCGAGTTGAAGAAAGGGGCTCAGGGGCACTGTAATTCACAAACCTGCAGAGTTATAAATGACAGCTATCGTCCAAAAATATACTGAAGTAAGGCTGCCAAGAGGACTTGAAAGCGGGGCAGAATTGCAGGAAACCGATTTCAGGAGGTAGACTGGAATTGCATTGAAAGCATAGGAAAAGAGGCAGAACGTCCACAATGATGCACTTGGCCAAAAAGGGCGTATGTGTTTTTTCCTGAATATATTCAGGAAAAAACGCATACGCCCTTTTTGGCCAACCAAGCAAGCTTGCAAAGGAAATCTGCATTACAATGAAGTCTCACTTCCCCCCGGTCAAAAGGGCCATCTGAAAAAAGTGTAAAATCCAGAAAGGCAGGACAGGCCATGGAGAACTGGGAGCCTTGTTATGCTGATGGGCGGGATGTAAATTGCCAACAGACACTCGGGAGAAGTGTATGGTGTTTCCTGAAACATCTAAAAAACAAAGCAACAGAGCCTAGGGCACTTCCACTTATGGTCCTATAGCTTAGGGAAATTAAAATCAAAAAGACACAGCCACCCCAAAGTTTGGGACGCCTCTGTTTACAAGAACCTCGTTTACCGTACAAGTGCAATATCACAGAAAGTGAAAAATGGATAAAGAACTTCTGGTACTTACGAACAATGCAGTATCACTCAGCAATGAAATCTATGTCATCAGGCCCGTAGCAGCATAATGAGTGGATTCAGGTACGATGATTCTAACTGAAATAAGTCACACAGAAAAAGAAACATCATAAGATATCAGTAATACACGGAATGTAATCTTGGCTACACAGGAACTGAATTACAGAACAGAACAGGTTCTTAAATTTAGAAAACCAACTTATGCTTGCTTAAGGGTAAAGGTGAGTTGGGGTGCTGCATAAAACCAGAGATTGAAATGAGCACAGATAAAGTTCCTTAAGCCAAATATGGAATAGACAAGAGCTACTCCTTGCTCAACGAAATGGACTCAACACCGCATATTAAATGCCTAAGAATGTACGTGACTAGTAAGTATCTTAAAACCTATGGATTGCTATGTCTCCGAAAGAGAATCAAGCATGTGTACAGGGGCATAAATGCAGCAGTGAAAGGACTGGAGAGGTTCGGTGAGCAAATGAAGACCCTTTGAAGTCATATTGCATGGTACCCATTCCATGGGTTTCAACTACCCAGGTTTAAGGTATTCTTCCTTCAGCTAAAACATGCATGTGGAACCTAGAGTATGATCAACCATGTGATCGGGAGACGTGTTCAAATATGTTTCAGTTTTCATACCCTGGTACTCGGGTGCAACATTCCAGATGCTTTACTAACACTCTCCCGACTTGGAGAGTCAGTCCCTTTAACCTCCTGTTTGGCCCAGTTTGCAATTTCTGCGGAAGATGAACAGGAATAGCGAGAACCAATGACAGACTAGCTGGAGGTGTCTGGACGGGCAAATTTAACTCTCATTTCCCACCAGGAAGAGGAATTAACCAAAGGCTCAGTGTGCCGTGCCGGAACAAGTTTAGGGCCTGAAGCCATCTTGCAGTGTTGCGGCCAGGTCACAAGAAAGCGAGTTGAAGAAAGGAGCTCAGGGGCACTGTAATTCACAAAACTGCAGAGTTATAAATGACAGCTATCGTCCAAAAATATACTGAAGTAAGGCTGCCAAGAGGACTTGAAAGCGGGGCAGAATTGCAGGAAACCGATTTCAGGAGGTAGACTGGAATTGCATTGAAAGCATAGGAAACGAGGCAGAATGTCCACAATGATGCACTTGGCCAAAAAGTGCATATGCGTTTTTTCCTGAATATATTCAGGAAAAAACGCATAAGCCCTTTTTGGCCAACCAAGCAAGCTTTCAAAGGAAATCTGCACTACAATGAAGTCTCACTTCCCCCCGGTCAAAAGGGCCATCTGAAAAAAGTGTAAAATCCAGAAAGGCAGGACAGGCCATGGAGAACTGGGAGCCTTGTTATGCTGATGGGTGGGATGTAAATTGCCAACAGCCACTCGGGAGAAGTGTATGGTGTTTCCTGAAACATCTAAAAAACAAAGCAACAGAGCCTAGGGCACTTCCACTTATGGTCCTATAGCTTAGGGAAATTAAAATCAAAAAGACACAGCCACCCCAAAGTTTGGGACGCCTCTGTTTACAAGAACCTCATTTACCGTACAAGTTCAATATCACAGAAAGTGAAAAATGGATAAAGAACTTGTGGTACTTACGTACAATGCAGTATCACTCAGCAATGAAATCTATGTCATCAGGCCCGTAGCAGCATAATGAGTGGATTCAGGTACGATGATTCTAACTGAAATAAGTCACACAGAAAAAGAAACATCATAAGATATCAGTAATACACGGAATGTAAACTTGGCTACACAGGAACTGAATTACAGAACAGAACAGGGTCTCAAATTTAGAAAACCAACTTATGCTTGCTTAAGGGTAAAGGTGAGTTGGGGTGCTGCATAAAACCAGAGATTGAAATGAGCACAGATAAAGTTCCTTAAGCCAAATATGGAATAGACAAGAGCTACTCCTTGCTCAACGAAATGGACTCAACACCGCATATTAAACGCCTAAGAATGTACCTGACTAGTAAGTATCTTAAAACCTATGGATTGCTATGTCTCCAAAACAGAATCAAGCGTGTGTACAGGGGCATAAACGCAGCAATGATAGGATTGGAGAGGTTCGGTGAGCAAATGAAGACCCTTTGAAGTCATATTGCATGGTACCCATTACACGGGTCTCAACTCTCCAGGTTTAAGGTATTCTTCCTTCAGCTAAAACATGCATGTGGAACGCAGAGTATGATCAACCGTGTGAACGGGAGACGTGTTCAAATATGTCTCAGTTTTCCTCCCCTGGTACTCGGGTGCAACATTCCAGACGCTTTACTAACACCCTCCCGACTTGGAGAGTCAGTCCCTTTAACCTCCTGTTTGGCCCAGTTTGCAATTTCTGCGGAAGATGAACAGGAATAGCGAGAACCAATGAGAGACTAGCTGGAGGTGTCTGGACGGGCAAATTTAACTCTCATTTCCCACCAGGAAGAGGAATTAACCAAAGGCTCAGCGTGCCGTGCCGGAACCAGATTAGGGCCTGAAGCCATCCTGCGGTGTTGCGGCCAGCTCAAAAGAAAGCGAGTTGAAGAAAGGAGCTCAGGGGCACTGTAATTCACAAACCTGCAGAGTTATAAATGACAGCTATCGTCCAAAAATATACTGAAGTAAGGCTGCCAAGAGGACTTGAAAGCGGGGCAGAATTGCAGGAAACCGATTTCAGGAGGTAGACTGGAATTGCATTGAAAGCATAGGAAAAGAGGCAGAACGTCCACAATGATGCACTTGGCCAAAAAGGGCGTATGCGTTTTTTCCTGAATATATTCAGGAAAAAACTCATACGCACTTTTTGGCCAACCAAGCAAGCTTGCAAAGGAAATCTGCACTACAATGAAGTCTCACTTCCCCCCGGTCAAAAGGGCCATCTGAAAAAAGTGTAAAATCCAGAAAGGCAGGACAGGCCATGGAGAACTGGGAGCCTTGTTATGCTGATGGGCGGGATGTAAATTGCCAACAGACACTCGGGAGAAGTGTATGGTGTTTCCTGAAACATCTAAAAAACAAAGCAACAGAGCCTATGGCACTTCCACTTATGGTCCTATAGATTAGGGAAATTAAAATCAAAAAGACACAGCCACCCCAAAGTTTGGGACGCCTCTGTTTACAAGAACCTCGATTACAGTACAAGTTCAACATCGCAGAAAGTGAAAAATGGATAAAGAAGTTGTGGTATTTACTTACAAAGCAATATCACTCTGCAATGAAATCTATGTCATCAGGCCCCTGGCAGCACAATGAGTGGATTCAGGTATGATGATTCTAACTGAAATAAGTCACACAGAAAAAGAAACATCATAAGATATCAGTAATACACGGAATGTAAACTTGGCTACACAGGAACTGAATTACAGAACAGAACAGGGTCTCAAATTTAGAAAACCAACTTATGCTTGCATAAGGGGAAAGGTGAGTTGGGGTGCTGCATAAAACCAGAGATTGAAATGAGCACAGATAAAGTTCCTTAAGCCAAATATGGAATAGACAAGAGCTACTCCTTGCTCAACGAAATGGACACAACACCGCATATTAAACGCCTAAGAATGTACCTGACTAGTAAGTATCTTAAAACCTATGGATTGCTATGTCTCCGAAAGAGAATCAAGCATGTGTACAGGGGCATAAACGCAGCAGTGATAGGATTGGAGAGGTTTGGTGAGCAAATGAAGACCCTCTGAAGTCATATTGCATGGTACCGATTCCACGGGTTTTAACTACCCAGGTTTAAGGTATTCTTCCTTCAGCTAAAACATGCATGTGGAACCTAGAGTATGATCAACCATGTGATCGGGAGACGTGTTCAAATATGTCTCAGTTTTCGTACCCTGGTACTCGGGTGCAACATTCCAGACGCTTTACTAACACCCTCCCGACTTGGAGAGTCAGTACCTTTAACCTCCTGTTTGGCCCAGTTTGCAATTTCTGCGGAAGATGAACAGGAATAGCGAGAACCAATGAGAGACTAGCTGGAGGTGTCTGGACGGGCAAATTTAACTCTCATTTCCCACCAGGAAGAGGAATTAACCAAAGGCTCAGCGTGCCGTGCCGGAACCAGATTAGGGCCTGAAGCCATCCTGCGGTGTTGCGGCCAGCTCAAAAGAAAGCGAGTTGAAGAAAGGAGCTCAGGGGCACTGTAATTCACAAACCTGCAGAGTTATAAATGACAGCTATCGTCCAAAAATATACTGAAGTAAGGCTGCCAAGAGGACTTGAAAGCGGGGCAGAATTGCAGGAAACCGATTTCAGGAGGTAGACTGGAATTGCATTGAAAGCATAGGAAAAGAGGCAGAACGTCCACAATGATGCACTTGGCCATAAAGGGCGTATGCGTTTTTTCCTGAATATATTCAGGAAAAAACGCATACGCCCTTTTTGGCCAACCAAGCAAGCTTGCAAAGGAAATCTGCACTACAATGAAGTCTCACTTCCCCCCGGTCAAAAGGGCCATCTGAAAAAAGTGTAAAATCCAGAAAGGCAGGACAGGCCATGGAGAACTGGGAGCCTTGTTATGCTGATGGGCGGGATGTAAATTGCCAACAGACACTCGGGAGAAGTGTATGGTGTTTCCTGAAACATCTAAAAAACAAAGCAACAGAGCCTAGGGCACTTCCACTTATGGTCCTATAGCTTAGGGAAATTAAAATCAAAAAGACACAGCCACCCCAAAGTTTGGGACGCCTCTGTTTACAAGAACCTCGTTTACAGTACAAGTTCAACATCGCAGAAAGTGAAAAATGGATAAAGAAGTTGTGGTATTTACTTACAAAGCAATATCACTCAGCAATGAAATCTATGTCATCAGGCCCTTAGCAGCACAATGAGTGGATTCAGGTATGATGATTCTAACTGAAATAAGTCACACAGAAAAAGAAACAACATAAGATATCAGTAATACACGGAATGTAAACTTGGCTACACAGGAACTGAATTACAGAACAGAACAGGGTCTCAAATTTAGAAAACCAACTTATGCTTGCTTAAGGGGAAAGGTGAGTTGGGGTGCTGCATAAAACCAGAGATTGAAATGAGCACAGATAAAGTTCCTTAAGCCAAATATGGAATAGACAAGAGCTACTCCTTGCTCAACGAAATGGACTCAACACCGCATATTAAACGCCTAAGAATGTACCTGACTAGTAAGTATCTTAAAACCTATGGATTGCTATGTCTCCGAAAGAGAATCAAGCATGTGTACAGGGGCATAAACGCAGCAGTGATAGGATTGGAGAGGTTCGGTGAGCAAATGAAGACCCTTTGAAGTCATATTGCATCGTACCCATTCCACGGGTTTCAACTACAAAGGTTTAAGGTATTCTTCCTTCAGCTAAAACATGCATGTGGAACCTAGAGTATGATCAGCCATGTGATCGGGAGACGTGTTCAAATATGTCTCAGTTTTCGTACCCTGGTACTCGGGTGCAACATTCCAGACGCTTTACTAACACCCTCCCGACTTGGAGAGTCAGTCCCTTTAACCTCCTGTTTGGCCCAGTTTGCAATTTCTGCGGAAGATGAACAGGAATAGCGAGAACCAATGAGAGACTAGCTGGAGGTGTCTGGATGGGCAAATTTAACTCTCATTTCCCACCAGGAAGAGGAATTAACCAAAGGCTCAGCGTGCCGTGCCAGAACCAGATTAGGGCCTGAAGCCATCCTGCGGTGTTGCGGCCAGCTCAAAAGAAAGCGAGTTGAAGAAAGGAGCTCAGGGGCACTGTAATTCACAAACCTGCAGAGTTATAAATGACAGCTATCGTCCAAAAATATACTGAAGTAAGGCTGCCAAGAGGACTTGAAAGCGGGGCAGAATTGCAGGAAACCGATTTCAGGAGGTAGACTGGAATTGCATTGAAAGCATAGGAAAAGAGGCAGAACGTCCACAATGATGCACTTGGCCAAAAAGGGCGTACGCGTTTTTTCCTGAATATATTCAGGAAAAAACGCAAACGCCCTTTTTGGCCAACCAAACAAACTTGCAAAGGAAATCTGCACTACAATGAAGTCTCACTTCCCCCCGGTCAAAAGGGCCATCTGAAAAAAGTGTAAAATCCAGAAAGGCAGGACAGGCCATGGAGAACTGGGAGCCTTGTTATGCTGATGGGCGGGATGTAAATTGCCAACAGACACTCGGGAGAAGTGTATGGTGTTTCCTGAAACATCTAAAAAACAAAGCAACAGAGCCTAGGGCACTTCCACTTATGGTCCTATAGCTTAGGGAAATTAAAATCAAAAAGACACAGCCACCCCAAAGTTTGGGATGCCTCTGTTTACAAGAACCTCGTTTACCGTACAAGTTCAATATCACAGAAAGTGAAAAATGGATAAAGAACTTGTGGTACTTACGTACAATGCAGTATCACTCAACAATGAAATCTATGTCATCAGGCCCGTAGCAGCATAATGAGTGGATTCAGGTACGAGGATTCTAACTGAAATAAGACACACAGAAAAAGAAACATCATAAGATATCACTAATACATGGAATGTAAACTTGGCTACACAGGAACTGAATTCCAAAACAGAAAAGGGTCTCAAAATTAGAAAACCAACTTATGCTTGCTTAAGGGGAAAGTTGAGTTGGGGTGCTGCATAAAACCAGACATTGAAATGAGCACAGATAAAGTTCCTTAAGCCAAATATGGAATAGCAAGAGCTACTCCTTGCTCAATGAAATGGACTCAACACCCCATATTAAACGCCTAAGAATGTACCTGACTAGTAAGTATCTTAAAACCTATGGATTGCTATGTCCCCAAAAGAGAATCAAGCATGTGTACAGGGGCATAAACGCAGCAGTGATAGGATTGGAGAGGTTCAGTGAGCAAATGAAGACCCTTTGAAGTCATATTGCATGGTACCCATTCCACGGGTCTCAACTCTCCAGGTTTAAGGTATTCTTCCTTCAGCTAAAACATGCATGTGGAACCTAGAGTATGATCAGCCATGTGATCGGGAGACGTGTTCAAATATGTCTCAGTTTTCGTACCCTGGTACTCGGGTGCAACATTCCAAACGCTTTACTAACACCCTCCCGACTTGGAGAGTCAGTCCCTTTAACCTCCTGTTTGGCCCAGTTTGCAATTTCTGCGGAAGATGAACAGGAATAGCGAGAACCAATGGGAGACTAGCTGGAGGTGTCTGGATGGGCAAATTTAACTCTCATTTCCCACCAGGAAGAGGAATTAACCAAAGGCTCAGCGTGCCGTGCCAGAACCAGATTAGGGCCTGAAGCCATCCTGCGGTGTTGCGGCCAGCTCAAAAGAAAGCGAGTTGAAGAAAGGAGCTCAGGGGCACTCTAATTCACAAACCTGCAGAGTTATAAATGACAGCTATCGTCCAAAAATATACTGAAGTAAGGCTGCCAAGAGGACTTGAAAGCGGGGCAGAATTGCAGAAAACCGATTTCAGGAGGTAGACTGGAATTGCATTGAAAGCATAGGAAAAGAGGCAGAACGTCCACAATGATGCACTTGGCCAAAAAGGGCGTATGCGTTTTTTCCTGAATATATTCAGGAAAAAACGCATACGCCCTTTTTGGCCAACCAAGCAAGCTTGCAAAGGAAATCTGCACTACAATGAAGTCTCACTTCCCCCCGGTCAAAAGGGCCATCTGAAAAAAGTGTAAAATCCAGAAAGGCAGGACAGGCCATGGAGAACTGGGAGCCTTGTTATGCTGATGGGCGGGATGTAAATTGCCAACAGACACTCGGGAGAAGTGTATGGTGTTTCCTGAAACATCTAAAAAACAAAGCAACAGAGCCTAGGGCACTTCCACTTATGGTCCTATGGCTTAGGGAAATTAAAATCAAAAAGACACAGCCACCCCAAAGTTTGGGACGCCTCTGTTTACAAGAACCTCGTTTACAGTACAAGTTCAACATCGCAGAAAGTGAAAAATGGATAAAGAAGTTGTGGTATTTACTTACAAAGCAATATCACTCAGCAATGAAATCTATGTCATCAGGCCCTTAGCAGCACAATGAGTGGATTCAGGTATGATGATTCTAACTGAAATAAATCACAGAGAAAAAGAAACATCATAAGATATCAGTAATACACGGAATGTAAACTTGGCTACACAGGAACTGAATTACAGAACAGAACAGGGTCTCAAATTTAGAAAACCAACTTATGCTTGCTTAAGGGGAAAGGTGAGTTGGGGTGCTGCATAAAACCAGAGATTGAAATGAGCACAGATAAAGTTCCTTAAGCCAAATATGGAATAGACAAGAGCTACTCCTTGCTCAACGAAATGGACTCAACACCGCATATTAAACGCCTAAGAATGTACCTGACTAGTAAGTATCTTAAAACCTATGGATTGCTATGTCTCTGAAAGAGAATCAAGCATGTGTACAGGGGCATAAACGCAGCAGTGATAGGATTGGAGAGGTTCAGTGAGCAAATGAAGACCCTTTGAAGTCATATTGCATGGTACCCATTCCACGGGTCTCAACTCTCCAGGTTTAAGGTATTCTTCCTTCAGCTAAAACATGCATGTGGAACCCAGAGTATGATCAACCGTGTGAACGGGAGACATGTTCAAATATGTCTCAGTTTTCCTCCCCTGGTACTCGGGTGCAACATTCCAGACGCTTTACTAACACTCTCCGCACTTGGAGAGTCAGCACCTTTAAGCTCCTGTTTGGCCCAGTTTGCAATTTCTGCGGAAGATGAACAGAAATAGGGAGAACCAATGAGAGACTAGCTGGAGGTGTCTGGACGGGCAAATTTAACTCTCATTTCCCACCAGGAAGAGGAAATAACCAAAGGCTCAGCATGCCGTGCCGGAACCAGATTAGGGCCTGAAGCCATCCTGCGGTGTTGCGGCCAGCTCAAAAGAAAGCGAGTTGAAGAAAGGAGCTCAGGGGCACTGTAATTCACAAACCTGCAGAGTTATAAATGACAGCTATCGTCCAAAAATATACTGAAGTAAGGCTGCCAAGAGGACTTGAAAGCGGGGCAGAATTGCAGGAAACCGATTTCAGGAGGTAGACTGGAATTGCATTGAAAGCATAGGAAAAGAGGCAGAACGTCCACAATGATGCACTTGGCCAAAAAGGGCGTATGCGTTTTTTCCTGAATATATTCAGGAAAAAACGCATACGCCCTTTTTGGCCAACCAAGCAAGCTTGCAAAGGAAATCTGCACTACAATGAAGTCTCACTTCCCCCCGATCAAAAGGGCAATCTGAAAAAAGTGTAAAATCCAGAAAGGCAGGACAGGCCATGGAGAACTGGGAGCCTTGTTATGCTGATGGGCGGGATGTAAATTGCCAACAGACACTGGGGAGAAATGTATGGTGTTTCCTGAAACATCTAAAAAACAAAGCAACAGAGCCTAGGGCACTTCCACTTATGGTCCTATAGCTTAGGGAAATTAAAATCAAAAAGACACAGCCACCCCAAAATTTGGAACACCTCTGTTTACAAGAACCTCGTTTACAGTACAAGTTCAACATCGCAGAAAGTGAAAAATGGATAAAGAAGTTGTGGTATTTACTTACAAAGCAATATCACTCAGCAATGAAATCTATGTCATCAGGCCCTTAGCAGCACAATGAGTGGATTCAGGTATGATGATTCTAACTGAAATAAATCACAGAGAAAAAGAAACATCATAAGATATCAGTAATACACGGAATGTAAACTTGGCTACACAGGAACTGAATTACAGAACAGAACAGGGTCTCAAATTTAGAAAACCAACTTATGCTTGCTTAAGGGTAAAGGTGAGTTGGGGTGCTACATAAAACCAGAGATTGAAATGAGCACAGATAAAGTTCCTTAAGCCAAATATGGAATAGACAAGAGCTACTCCTTGCTCAACGAAATGGACTCAACACCGCATATTAAACGCCTAAGAATGTACCTGACTAGTAAGTATCTTAAAACCTATGGATTGCTATGTCTCCGAAAGAGAATCAAGCATGTGTACAGGGGCATAAACGCAGCAGTGATAGGATTGGAGATGTTCGGTGAGCAAATGAAGACCCTTTGAAGTCATATTGCATCGTACCCATTCCACGGGTTTCAACTACCAAGGTTTAAGGTATTCTTCCTTCAGCTAAAACATGCATGTGGAACCTAGAGTATGATCAGCCATGTGATCGGGAGACGTGTTCAAATATGTCTCAGTTTTCGTACCCTGGTACTCGGGTAAAACATTCCAGAGGCTTTACTAACACCCTCCCGACTTGGAGAGTCAGTCCCTTTAACCTCCTGTTTGGCCCAGTTTGCAATTTCTGCGGAAGATGAACAGGAATAGCGAGAACCAATGAGAGACTAGCTGGAGGTGTCTGGATGGGCAAATTTAACTCTCATTTCCCACCAGGAAGAGGAATTAACCAAAGGCTCAGCGTGCCGTGCCGGAACCAGATTAGGGCCTGAAGCCATCCTGCGGTGTTGCGGCCAGCTCAAAAGAAAGCGAGTTGAAGAAAGGAGCTCAGGGGCACTGTAATTCACAAACCTGCAGAGTTATAAATGACAGCTATCGTCCAAAAATATACTGAAGTAAGGCTGCCAAGAGGACTTGAAAGCGGGGCAGAATTGCAGGAAACCAATTTCAGGAGGTAGACTGGAATTGCATTGAAAGCATAGGAAAAGAGGCAGAACGTCCACAATGATGCACTTGGCCAAAAAGGGCGTATGCGTTTTTTCCTGAATATATTCAGGAAAAAACGCATACGCCCTTTTTGGCCAACCAAGCAAGCTTGCAAAGGAAATCTGCACTACAATGAAGTCTCACTTCCCCCCGGTCAAAAGGGCCATCTGAAAAAAGTGTAAAATCCAGAAAGGCAGGACAGGCCATGGAGAACTGGTAGCCTTGTTATGCTGATGGGCGGGATGTAAATTGCCAACAGACACTCGGGAGAAGTGTATGGTGTTTCCTGAAACATCTAAAAAACAAAGCAACAGAGCCTAGGGCACTTCCACTTATGGTCCTATAGCTTAGGGAAATTAAAATCAAAAAGACACAGCCACCCCAAAGTTTGGGACGCCTCTGTTTACAAGAACCTCATTTACCGTACAAGTTCAATATCACAGAAAGTGAAAAATGGATAAAGAACTTGTGGTACTTACGTACAATGCAGTATCACTCAGCCATGAAATCTATGTCATCAGGCCCGTAGCAGCATAATGAGTGGATTCAGGTACGATGATTCTAACTGAAATAAGTCACACAGAAAAAGAAACATCATAAGATATCAGTAATACACGGAATGTAAACTTGGCTACACAGGAACTGAATTACAGAACAGAACAGGGTCTCAAATTTAGAAAACCAACTTATGCTTGCTTAAGGGTAAAGGTGAGTTGGGGTGCTGCATAAAACCAGAGATTGAAATGAGCACAGATAAAGTTCCTTAAGCCAAATATGGAATAGACAAGAGCTACTCCTTGCTCAACGAAATGGACTCAACACCGCATATTAAATGCCTAAGAATGTACCTGACTAGTAAGTATCTTAAAACCTATGGATTGCTATGTCTCCGAAAGAGAATCAAACATGTGTACAGGGGCATAAACGCAGCAGTGATAGGATTGGAGAGGTTCGGTGAGCAAATGAAGACCCTTTGAAGTCATATTGCATGGTACCCATTCCATGGGTTTCAACTAACCAGGTTTAAGGTATTCTTCCTTCAGCTAAAACATTCATGTGGAACCTAGAGTATGATCAACCATGTGATCGGGAGACGTGTTCAAATATGTCTCAGTTTTCATACCCTGGTACTCGGGTGCAACATTCCAGACGCTTTACTAACACCCTCCCGACTTGGAGAGTCAGTCCCTTTAACCTCCTGTTTGGCCCAGTTTGCAATTTCTGCGGAAGATGAACAGGAATAGCGAGAACCAATGAGAGACTAGCTGGAGGTGTCTGGACGGGCAAATTTAACTCTCATTTCCCACCAGGGAGAGGAATTAACCAAAGGCTCAGCGTGCCGTGCCGGAACTAGATTAGGGCCTGAAGCCATCCTGCGGTGTTGTGGCCAGGTCACAAGAAAGCGAGTTGAAGAAAGGAGCTCAGGGGCAGTGTAATTCACAAACCTGCAGAGTTATAAATGACAGCTATCGTCCAAAAATATACTGAAGTAAGGCTGCCAAGAGGACTTGAAAGCGGGGCAGAATTGCAGGAAACCGATTTCAGGAGGTAGACTGGAATTGCATTGAAAGCATAGGAAACGAGGCAGAATGTCCACAATGATGCACTCGGCCAAAAAGGGCATATGCGTTTTTTCCTGAATATATTCAGGAAAAAACGCATAAGCCCTTTTTGGCCAAACAAGCAAGCTTGCAAAGGCAATCTGCACTACAATGAAGTCTCACTTCCCCCCGGTCAAAAGGGCCATCTGAAAAAAGTGTAAAATCCAGAAAGGCAGGACAGGCCATGGAGAACTGGGAGCCTTGTTATGCTGATGGGCGGGATGTAAATTGCCAACAGACACTCGGGAGAAGTGTATGGTGTTTCCTGAAACATCTAAAAAACAAAGCAACAGAGCCTAGGGCACTTCCACTTATGGTCCTATAGCTTAGGGAAATTAAAATCAAAAAGACACAGCCACCCCAAAGTTTGGGACGCCTCTGTTTACAAGAACCTCGTTTACCGTACAAGTTCAATATCACAGAAAGTGAAAAATGGATAAAGAACTTGTGGTACTTACGAACAATGCAGTATCACTCAGCAATGAAATCTATGTCATCAGGCCCGTAGCAGCATAATGAGTGGATTCAGGTACGATGATTCTAACTGAAATAAGTCACACAGAAAAAGAAACATCATAAGATATCAGTAATACACGGAATGTAATCTTGGCTACACAGGAACTGAATTACAGAACAGAACAGGTTCTTAAATTTAGAAAACCAACTTATGCTTGCTTAAGGGTAAAGGTGAGTTGGGGTGCTGCATAAAACCAGAGATTGAAATGAGCACAGATAAAGTTCCTTAAGCCAAATATGGAATAGACAAGAGCTACTCCTTGCTCAACGAAATGGACTCAACACCGCATATTAAATGCCTAAGAATGTACGTGACTAGTAAGTATCTTAAAACCTATGGATTGCTATGTCTCCGAAAGAGAATCAAGCATGTGTACAGGGGCATAAATGCAGCAGTGAAAGGATTGGAGAGGTTCGGTGAGCAAATGAAGACCCTTTGAAGTCATATTGCATGGTACCCATTCCATGGGTTTCAACTACCCAGGTTTAAGGTATTCTTCCTTCAGCTAAAACATGCATGTGGAACCTAGAGTATGATCAACCATGTGATCGGGAGACGTGTTCAAATATTTTTCAGTTTTCATACCCTGGTACTCGGGTGCAACATTCCAGATGCTTTACTAACACTCTCCCGACTTGGAGAGTCAGTCCCTTTAACCTCCTGTTTGGCCCAGTTTGCAATTTCTGCGGAAGATGAACAGGAATAGCGAGAACCAATGAGAGACTAGCTGGAGGTGTCTGGACGGGCAAATTTAACTCTCATTTCCCACCAGGAAGAGGAATTAACCAAAGGCTCAGTGTGCCGTGCCGGAACAAGTTTAGGGCCTGAAGCCATCTTGCAGTGTTGCGGCCAGGTCACAAGAAAGCGAGTTGAAGAAAGGAGCTCAGGGGCACTGTAATTCACAAAACTGCAGAGTTATAAATGACAGCTATCGTCCAAAAATATACTGAAGTAAGGCTGCCAAGAGGACTTGAAAGCGGGGCAGAATTGCAGGAAACCGATTTCAGGAGGTAGACTGGAATTGCATTGAAAGCATAGGAAACGAGGCAGAATGTCCACAATGATGCACTTGGCCAAAAAGTGCATATGCGTTTTTTCCTGAATATATTCAGGAAAAAACGCATAAGCCCTTTTTGGCCAACCAAGCAAGCTTTCAAAGGAAATCTGCACTACAATGAAGTCTCACTTCCCCCCGGTCAAAAGGGCCATCTGAAAAAAGTGTAAAATCCAGAAAGGCAGGACAGGCCATGGAGAACTTGGAGCCTTGTTATGCTGATGGGTGGGATGTAAATTGCCAACAGCCACTCGGGAGAAGTGTATGGTGTTTCCTGAAACATCTAAAAAACAAAGCAACAGAGCCTAGGGCACTTCCACTTATGGTCCTATAGCTTAGGGAAATTAAAATCAAAAAGACACAGCCACCCCAAAGTTTGGGACGCCTCTGTTTACAAGAACCTCATTTACCGTACAAGTTCAATATCACAGAAAGTGAAAAATGGATAAAGAACTTGTGGTACTTACGTACAATGCAGTATCACTCAGCAATGAAATCTATGTCATCAGGCCCGTAGCAGCATAATGAGTGGATTCAGGTACGATGATTCTAACTGAAATAAGTCACACAGAAAAAGAAACATCATAAGATATCAGTAATACACGGAATGTAAACTTGGCTACACAGGAACTGAATTACAGAACAGAACAGGGTCTCAAATTTAGAAAACCAACTTATGCTTGCTTAAGGGTAAAGGTGAGTTGGGGTGCTGCATAAAACCAGAGATTGAAATGAGCACAGATAAAGTTCCTTAAGCCAAATATGGAATAGACAAGAGCTACTCCTTGCTCAACGAAATGGACTCAACACCGCATATTAAACGCCTAAGAATGTACCTGACTAGTAAGTATCTTAAAACCTATGGATTGCTATGTCTCCAAAACAGAATCAAGCGTGTGTACAGGGGCATAAACGCAGCAATGATAGGATTGGAGAGGTTCGGTGAGCAAATGAAGACCCTTTGAAGTCATATTGCATGGTACCCATTACACGGGTCTCAACTCTCCAGGTTTAAGGTATTCTTCCTTCAGCTAAAACATGCATGTGGAACGCAGAGTATGATCAACCGTGTGAACGGGAGACGTGTTCAAATATGTCTCAGTTTTCCTCCCCTGGTACTCGGGTGCAACATTCCAGACGCTTTACTAACACCCTCCCGACTTGGAGAGTCAGTCCCTTTAACCTCCTGTTTGGCCCAGTTTGCAATTTCTGCGGAAGATGAACAGGAATAGCGAGAACCAATGAGAGACTAGCTGGAGGTGTCTGGACGGGCAAATTTAACTCTCATTTCCCACCAGGAAGAGGAATTAACCAAAGGCTCAGCGTGCCATGCCGGAACCAGATTAGGGCCTGAAGCCATCCTGCGGTGTTGCGGCCAGCTCAAAAGAAAGCGAGTTGAAGAAAGGAGCTCAGGGGCAGTGTAATTCACAAACCTGCAGAGTTATAAATGACAGCTATCGTCCAAAAATATACTGAAGTAAGGCTGCCAAGAGGACTTGAAAGCGGGGCAGAATTGCAGGAAACCGATTTCAGGAGGTAGACTGGAATTGCATTGAAAGCATAGGAAAAGAGGCAGAACGTCCACAATGATGCACTTGGCCAAAAAGGGCGTATGCGTTTTTTCCTGAATATATTCAGGAAAAAACGCATACGCACTTTTTGGCCAACCAAGCAAGCTTGCAAAGGAAATCTGCACTACAATGAAGTCTCACTTCCCCCCGGTCAAAAGGGCCATCTGAAAAAAGTGTAAAATCCAGAAAGGCAGGACAGGCCATGGAGAACTGGGAGCCTTGTTATGCTGATGGGCGGGATGTAAATTGCCAACAGACACTGGGGAGAAGTGTATGGTGTTTCCTGAAACATCTAAAAAACAAAGCAACAGAGCCTATGGCACTTCCACTTATGGTCCTATAGATTAGGGAAATTAAAATCAAAAAGACACAGCCACCCCAAAGTTTGGGACGCCTCTGTTTACAAGAACCTCGATTACAGTACAAGTTCAACATCGCAGAAAGTGAAAAATGGATAAAGAACTTGTGGTACTTACGTACAATGCAGTATCACTCAACAATGAAATCTATGTCATCAGGCCCGTAGCAGCATAATGAGTGGATTCAGGTACGAGGATTCTAACTGAAATAAGACACACAGAAAAAGAAACATCATAAGATATCACTAATACATGGAATGTAAACTTGGCTACACAGGAACTGAATTCCAAAACAGAAAAGGGTCTCAAAATTAGAAAACCAACTTATGCTTGCTTAAGGGGAAAGTTGAGTTGGGGTGCTGCATAAAACCAGACATTGAAATGAGCACAGATAAAGTTCCTTAAGCCAAATATGGAATAGCAAGAGCTACTCCTTGCTCAATGAAATGGACTCAACACCCCATATTAAACGCCTAAGAATGTACCTGACTAGTAAGTATCTTAAAACCTATGGATTGCTATGTCCCCAAAAGAGAATCAAGCATGTGTACAGGGGCATAAACGCAGCAGTGATAGGATTGGAGAGGTTCGGTGAGCAAATGAAGACCCTTTGAAGTCATATTGCATGGTACCCATTCCACGGGTCTCAACTCTCCAGGTTTAAGGTATTCTTCCTTCAGCTAAAACATGCATGTGGAACCCAGAGTATGATCAACCGTGTGAACGGGAGACATGTTCAAATATGTCTCAGTTTTCCTCCCCTGGTACTCGGGTGCAACATTCCAGACGCTTTACTAACACTCTCCGCACTTGGAGAGTCAGCACCTTTAAGCTCCTGTTTGGCCCAGTTTGCAATTTCTGCGGAAGATGAACAGAAATAGGGAGAACCAATGAGAGACTAGCTGGAGGTGTCTGGACGGGCAAATTTAACTCTCATTTCCCACCAGGAAGAGGAAATAACCAAAGGCTCAGCATGCCTGCCGGAACCAGATTAGGGCCTGAAGCCATCCTGCGGTGTTGCGGCCAGCTCAAAAGAAAGCGAGTTGAAGAAAGGAGCTCAGGGGCACTGTAATTCACAAACCTGCAGAGTTATAAATGACAGCTATCGTCCAAAAATATACTGAAGTAAGGCTGCCAAGAGGACTTGAAAGCGGGGCAGAATTGCAGGAAACCGATTTCAGGAGGTAGACTGGAATTGCATTGAAAGCATAGGAAAAGAGGCAGAACGTCCACAATGATGCACTTGGCCAAAAAGGGCGTATGCGTTTTTTCCTGAATATATTCAGGAAAAAACGCATACGCCCTTTTTGGCCAACCAAGCAAGCTTGCAAAGGAAATCTGCACTACAATGAAGTCTCACTTCCCCCCGGTCAAAAGGGCCATCTGAAAAAAGTGTAAAATCCAGAAAGGCAGGACAGGCCATGGAGAACTGGGAGCCTTGTTATGCTGATGGGCGGGATGTAAATTGCCAACAGACACTCGGGAGAAGTGTATGGTGTTTCCTGAAACATCTAAAAAACAAAGCAACAGAGCCTAGGGCACTTCCACTTATGGTCCTATAGCTTAGGGAAATTAAAATCAAAAAGACACAGCCACCCCAAAGTTTGGGACGCCTCTGTTTACAAGAACCTCGTTTACCGTACAAGTTCAATATCACAGAAAGTGAAAAATGGATAAAGAACTTGTGGTACTTACGAACAATGCAGTATCACTCAGCAATGAAATCTATGTCATCAGGCCCGTAGCAGCATAATGAGTGGATTCAGGTACGATGATTCTAACTGAAATAAGTCACACAGAAAAAGAAACATCATAAGATATCAGTAATACACGGAATGTAATCTTGGCTACACAGGAACTGAATTACAGAACAGAACAGGTTCTTAAATTTAGAAAACCAACTTATGCTTGCTTAAGGGTAAAGGTGAGTTGGGGTGCTGCATAAAACCAGAGATTGAAATGAGCACAGATAAAGTTCCTTAAGCCAAATATGGAATAGACAAGAGCTACTCCTTGCTCAACGAAATGGACTCAACACCGCATATTAAATGCCTAAGAATGTACGTGACTAGTAAGTATCTTAAAACCTATGGATTGCTATGTCTCCGAAAGAGAATCAAGCATGTGTACAGGGGCATAAATGCAGCAGTGAAAGGATTGGAGAGGTTCGGTGAGCAAATGAAGACCCTTTGAAGTCATATTGCATGGTACCCATTCCATGGGTTTCAACTACCCAGGTTTAAGGTATTCTTCCTTCAGCTAAAACATGCATGTGGAACCTAGAGTATGATCAACCATGTGATCGGGAGACGTGTTCAAATATGTTTCAGTTTTCATACCCTGGTACTCGGGTGCAACATTCCAGATGCTTTACTAACACTCTCCCGACTTGGAGAGTCAGTCCCTTTAACCTCCTGTTTGGCCCAGTTTGCAATTTCTGCGGAAGATGAACAGGAATAGCGAGAACCAATGAGAGACTAGCTGGAGGTGTCTGGACGGGCAAATTTAACTCTCATTTCCCACCAGGAAGAGGAATTAACCAAAGGCTCAGTGTGCCGTGCCGGAACAAGTTTAGGGCCTGAAGCCATCTTGCAGTGTTGCGGCCAGGTCACAAGAAAGCGAGTTGAAGAAAGGAGCTCAGGGGCACTGTAATTCACAAAACTGCAGAGTTATAAATGACAGCTATCGTCCAAAAATATACTGAAGTAAGGCTGCCAAGAGGACTTGAAAGCGGGGCAGAATTGCAGGAAACCGATTTCAGGAGGTAGACTGGAATTGCATTGAAAGCATAGGAAACGAGGCAGAATGTCCACAATGATGCACTTGGCCAAAAAGTGCATATGCGTTTTTTCCTGAATATATTCAGGAAAAAACGCATAAGCCCTTTTTGGCCAACCAAGCAAGCTTTCAAAGGAAATCTGCACTACAATGAAGTCTCACTTCCCCCCGGTCAAAAGGGCCATCTGAAAAAAGTGTAAAATCCAGAAAGGCAGGACAGGCCATGGAGAACTGGGAGCCTTGTTATGCTGATGGGTGGGATGTAAATTGCCAACAGCCACTCGGGAGAAGTGTATGGTGTTTCCTGAAACATCTAAAAAACAAAGCAACAGAGCCTAGGGCACTTCCACTTATGGTCCTATAGCTTAGGGAAATTAAAATCAAAAAGACACAGCCACCCCAAAGTTTGGGACGCCTCTGTTTACAAGAACCTCATTTACCGTACAAGTTCAATATCACAGAAAGTGAAAAATGGATAAAGAACTTGTGGTACTTACGTACAATGCAGTATCACTCAGCAATGAAATCTATGTCATCAGGCCCGTAGCAGCATAATGAGTGGATTCAGGTACGATGATTCTAACTGAAATAAGTCACACAGAAAAAGAAACATCATAAGATATCAGTAATACACGGAATGTAAACTTGGCTACACAGGAACTGAATTACAGAACAGAACAGGGTCTCAAATTTAGAAAACCAACTTATGCTTGCTTAAGGGTAAAGGTGAGTTGGGGTGCTGCATAAAACCAGAGATTGAAATGAGCACAGATAAAGTTCCTTAAGCCAAATATGGAATAGACAAGAGCTACTCCTTGCTCAACGAAATGGACTCAACACCGCATATTAAACGCCTAAGAATGTACCTGACTAGTAAGTATCTTAAAACCTATGGATTGCTATGTCTCCAAAACAGAATCAAGCGTGTGTACAGGGGCATAAACGCAGCAATGATAGGATTGGAGAGGTTCGGTGAGCAAATGAAGACCCTTTGAAGTCATATTGCATGGTACCCATTACACGGGTCTCAACTCTCCAGGTTTAAGGTATTCTTCCTTCAGCTAAAACATGCATGTGGAACGCAGAGTATGATCAACCGTGTGAACGGGAGACGTGTTCAAATATGTCTCAGTTTTCCTCCCCTCGTACTCGGGTGCAACATTCCAGACGCTTTACTAACACCCTCCCGACTTGGAGAGTCAGTCCCTTTAACCTCCTGTTTGGCCCAGTTTGCAATTTCTGCGGAAGATGAACAGGAATAGCGAGAACCAATGAGAGACTAGCTGGAGGTGTCTGGACGGGCAAATTTAACTCTCATTTCCCACCAGGAAGAGGAATTAACCAAAGGCTCAGCGTGCCGTGCCGGAACCAGATTAGGGCCTGAAGCCATCCTGCGGTGTTGCGGCCAGCTCAAAAGAAAGCGAGTTGAAGAAAGGAGCTCAGGGGCACTGTAATTCACAAACCTGCAGAGTTATAAATGACAGCTATCGTCCAAAAATATACTGAAGTAAGGCTGCCAAGAGGACTTGAAAGCGGGGCAGAATTGCAGGAAACCGATTTCAGGAGGTAGACTGGAATTGCATTGAAAGCATAGGAAAAGAGGCAGAACGTCCACAATGATGCACTTGGCCAAAAAGGGCGTATGCGTTTTTTCCTGAATATATTCAGGAAAAAACGCATACGCCCTTTTTGGCCAACCAAGCAAGCTTGCAAAGGAAATCTGCACTACAATGAAGTCTCACTTCCCCCCGGTCAAAAGGGCCATCTGAAAAAAGTGTAAAATCCAGAAAGGCAGGACAGGCCATGGAGAACTGGGAGCCTTGTTATGCTGATGGGCGGGATGTAAATTGCCAACAGACACTCGGGAGAAGTGTATGGTGTTTCCTGAAACATCTAAAAAACAAAGCAACAGAGCCTAGGGCACTTCCACTTATGGTCCTATAGCTTAGGGAAATTAAAATCAAAAAGACACAGCCACCCCAAAGTTTGGGACGCCTCTGTTTACAAGAACCTCGTTTACAGTACAAGTTCAACATCGCAGAAAGTGAAAAATGGATAAAGAAGTTGTGGTATTTACTTACAAAGCAATATCACTCAGCAATGAAATCTATGTCATCAGGCCCTTAGCAGCACAATGAGTGGATTCAGGTATGATGATTCTAACTGAAATAAATCACAGAGAAAAAGAAACATCATAAGATATCAGTAATACACGGAATGTAAACTTGGCTACACAGGAACTGAATTACAGAACAGAACAGGGTCTCAAATTTAGAAAACCAACTTATGCTTGCTTAAGGGGAAAGGTGAGTTGGGGTGCTGCATAAAACCAGAGATTGAAATGAGCACAGATAAAGTGCCTTAAGCCAAATATGGAATAGACAAGAGCTACTCCTTGCTCAACGAAATGGACTCAACACCGCATATTAAACGCCTAAGAATGTACCTGACTAGTAAGTATCTTAAAACCTATGGATTGCTATGTCTCCGAAAGAGAATCAAGCATGTGTACAGGGGCATAAACGCAGCAGTGATAGGATTGGAGAGGTTCGGTGAGCAAATGAAGACCCTTTGAAGTCATATTGCATCGTACCCATTCCACGGGTTTCAACTACAAAGGTTTAAGGTATTCTTCCTTCAGCTAAAACATGCATGTGGAACCTAGAGTATGATCAGCCATGTGATCGGGAGACGTGTTCAAATATGTCTCAGTTTTCGTACCCTGGTACTCGGGTGCAACATTCCAGACGCTTTACTAACACCCTCCCGACTTGGAGAGTCAGTCCCTTTAACCTCCTGTTTGGCCCAGTTTGCAATTTCTGCGGAAGATGAACAGGAATAGCGAGAACCAATGAGAGACTAGCTGGAGGTGTCTGGATGGGCAAATTTAACTCTCATTTCCCACCAGGAAGAGGAATTAACCAAAGGCTCAGCGTGCCGTGCCAGAACCAGATTAGGGCCTGAAGCCATCCTGCGGTGTTGCGGCCAGGTCACAAGAAAGCGAGTTGAAGAAAGGAGCTCAGGGGCACTGTAATTCACAAACCTGCAGAGTTATAAATGACAGCTATCGTCCAAAAATATACTGAAGTAAGGCTGCCAAGAGGACTTGAAAGCGGGGCAGAATTGCAGGAAACCGATTTCAGGAGGTAGACTGGAATTGCATTGAAAGCATAGGAAAAGAGGCAGAACGTCCACAATGATGCACTTGGCCAAAAAGGGCGTATGCGTTTTTTCCTGAATATATTCAGGAAAAAACGCATACGCCCTTTTTGGCCAACCAAGCAAGCTTGCAAAGGAAATCTGCACTACAATGAAGTCTCACTTCCCCCCGGTCAAAAGGGCCATCTGAAAAAAGTGTAAAATCCAGAAAGGCAGGACAGGCCATGGAGAACTGGGAGCCTTGTTATGCTGATGGGCGGGATGTAAATTGCCAACAGACACTCGGGAGAAGTGTATGGTGTTTCCTGAAACATCTAAAAAACAAAGCAACAGAGCCTAGGGCACTTCCACTTATGGTCCTATAGCTTAGGGAAATTAAAATCAAAAAGACACAGCCACCCCAAAGTTTGGGACGCCTCTGTTTACAAGAACCTCGTTTACAGTACAAGTTCAACATCGCAGAAAGTGAAAAATGGATAAAGAAGTTGTGGTATTTACTTACAAAGCAATATCACTCAGCAATGAAATCTATGTCATCAGGCCCTTAGCAGCACAATGAGTGGATTCAGGTATGATGATTCTAACTGAAATAAATCACAGAGAAAAAGAAACATCATAAGATATCAGTAATACACGGAATGTAAACTTGGCTACACAGGAACTGAATTACAGAACAGAACAGGGTCTCAAATTTAGAAAACCAACTTATGCTTGCTTAAGGGGAAAGGTGAGTTGGGGTGCTGCATAAAACCAGAGATTGAAATGAGCACAGATAAAGTTCCTTAAGCCAAATATGGAATAGACAAGAGCTACTCCTTGCTCAACGAAATGGACTCAACACCGCATATTAAACGCCTAAGAATGTACCTGACTAGTAAGTATCTTAAAACCTATGGATTGCTATGTCTCTGAAAGAGAATCAAGCATGTGTACAGGGGCATAAACGCAGCAGTGATAGGATTGGAGAGGTTCGGTGAGCAAATGAAGACCCTTTGAAGTCATATTGCATGGTACCCATTCCACGGGTTTCAACTACCCAGGTTTAAGGTATTCTTCCTTCAGCTAAAACATGCATGTGGAACCTAGAGTATGATCAGCCATGTGATCGGGAGACGTGTTCAAATATGTCTCAGTTTTCGTACCCTGGTACTCGGGTGCAACATTCCAAACGCTTTACTAACACCCTCCCGACTTGGAGAGTCAGTCCCTTTAACCTCCTGTTTGGCCCAGTTTGCAATTTCTGCGGAAGATGAACAGGAATAGCGAGAACCAATGGGAGACTAGCTGGAGGTGTCTGGATGGGCAAATTTAACTCTCATTTCCCACCAGGAAGAGGAATTAACCAAAGGCTCAGCGTGCCGTGCCAGAACCAGATTAGGGCCTGAAGCCATCCTGCGGTGTTGCGGCCAGCTCAAAAGAAAGTGAGTTGAAGAAAGGAGCTCAGGGGCACTGTAATTCACAAACCTGCAGAGTTATAAATGACAGCTATCGTCCAAAAATATACTGAAGTAAGGCTGCCAAGAGGACTTGAAAGCGGGGCAGAATTGCAGGAAACCGATTTCAGGAGGTAGACTGGAATTGCATTGAAAGCATAGGAAAAGAGGCAGAACGTCCACAATGATGCACTTGGCCAAAAAGGGCGTATGCGTTTTTTCCTGAATGTATTCAGGAAAAAACGCATACGCACTTTTTGGCCAACCAAGCAAGCTTGCAAAGGAAATCTGCACTACAATGAAGTCTCACTTCCCCCCGGTCAAAAGGGCCATCTGAAAAAAGTGTAAAATCCAGAAAGGCAGGACAGGCCATGGAGAACTGGGAGCCTTGTTATGCTGATGGGCGGGATGTAAATTGCCAACAGACACTCGGGAGAAGTGTATGGTGTTTCCTGAAACATCTAAAAAACAAAGCAACAGAGCCTAGGGCACTTCCACTTATGGTCCTATAGCTTAGGGAAATTAAAATCAAAAAGACACAGCCACCCCAAAGTTTGGGACGCCTCTGTTTACAAGAACCTCATTTACCGTACAAGTTCAATATCACAGAAAGTGAAAAATGGATAAAGAACTTGTGGTACTTACGTACAATGCAGTATCACTCAGCAATGAAATCTATGTCATCAGGCCCGTAGCAGCATAATGAGTGGATTCAGGTACGATGATTCTAACTGAAATAAGTCACACAGAAAAAGAAACATCATAAGATATCAGTAATACACGGAATGTAAACTTGGCTACACAGGAACTGAATTACAGAACAGAACAGGGTCTCAAATTTAGAAAACCAACTTATGCTTGCTTAAGGGTAAAGGTGAGTTGGGGTGCTGCATAAAACCAGAGATTGAAATGAGCACAGATAAAGTTCCTTAAGCCAAATATGGAATAGACAAGAGCTACTCCTTGCTCAACGAAATGGACTCAACACCGCATATTAAACGCCTAAGAATGTACCTGACTAGTAAGTATCTTAAAACCTATGGATTGCTATGTCTCCAAAACAGAATCAAGCGTGTGTACAGGGGCATAAACGCAGCAATGATAGGATTGGAGAGGTTCGGTGAGCAAATGAAGACCCTTTGAAGTCATATTGCATGGTACCCATTACACGGGTCTCAACTCTCCAGGTTTAAGGTATTCTTCCTTCAGCTAAAACATGCATGTGGAACGCAGAGTATGATCAACCGTGTGAACGGGAGACGTGTTCAAATATGTCTCAGTTTTCCTCCCCTGGTACTCGGGTGCAACATTCCAGACGCTTTACTAACACCCTCCCGACTTGGAGAGTCAGTCCCTTTAACCTCCTGTTTGGCCCAGTTTGCAATTTCTGCGGAAGATGAACAGGAATAGCGAGAACCAATGAGAGACTAGCTGGAGGTGTCTGGACGGGCAAATTTAACTCTCATTTCCCACCAGGAAGAGGAATTAACCAAAGGCTCAGCGTGCCATGCCGGAACCAGATTAGGGCCTGAAGCCATCCTGCGGTGTTGCGGCCAGCTCAAAAGAAAGCGAGTTGAAGAAAGGAGCTCAGGGGCAGTGTAATTCACAAACCTGCAGAGTTATAAATGACAGCTATCGTCCAAAAATATACTGAAGTAAGGCTGCCAAGAGGACTTGAAAGCGGGGCAGAATTGCAGGAAACCGATTTCAGGAGGTAGACTGGAATTGCATTGAAAGCATAGGAAAAGAGGCAGAACGTCCACAATGATGCACTTGGCCAAAAAGGGCGTATGCGTTTTTTCCTGAATATATTCAGGAAAAAACGCATACGCACTTTTTGGCCAACCAAGCAAGCTTGCAAAGGAAATCTGCACTACAATGAAGTCTCACTTCCCCCCGGTCAAAAGGGCCATCTGAAAAAAGTGTAAAATCCAGAAAGGCAGGACAGGCCATGGAGAACTGGGAGCCTTGTTATGCTGATGGGCGGGATGTAAATTGCCAACAGACACTGGGGAGAAGTGTATGGTGTTTCCTGAAACATCTAAAAAACAAAGCAACAGAGCCTATGGCACTTCCACTTATGGTCCTATAGATTAGGGAAATTAAAATCAAAAAGACACAGCCACCCCAAAGTTTGGGACGCCTCTGTTTACAAGAACCTCGATTACAGTACAAGTTCAACATCGCAGAAAGTGAAAAATGGATAAAGAACTTGTGGTACTTACGTACAATGCAGTATCACTCAACAATGAAATCTATGTCATCAGGCCCGTAGCAGCATAATGAGTGGATTCAGGTACGAGGATTCTAACTGAAATAAGACACACAGAAAAAGAAACATCATAAGATATCACTAATACATGGAATGTAAACTTGGCTACACAGGAACTGAATTCCAAAACAGAAAAGGGTCTCAAAATTAGAAAACCAACTTATGCTTGCTTAAGGGGAAAGTTGAGTTGGGGTGCTGCATAAAACCAGACATTGAAATGAGCACAGATAAAGTTCCTTAAGCCAAATATGGAATAGCAAGAGCTACTCCTTGCTCAATGAAATGGACTCAACACCCCATATTAAACGCCTAAGAATGTACCTGACTAGTAAGTATCTTAAAACCTATGGATTGCTATGTCCCCAAAAGAGAATCAAGCATGTGTACAGGGGCATAAACGCAGCAGTGATAGGATTGGAGAGGTTCGGTGAGCAAATGAAGACCCTTTGAAGTCATATTGCATGGTACCCATTCCACGGGTCTCAACTCTCCAGGTTTAAGGTATTCTTCCTTCAGCTAAAACATGCATGTGGAACCCAGAGTATGATCAACCGTGTGAACGGGAGACATGTTCAAATATGTCTCAGTTTTCCTCCCCTGGTACTCGGGTGCAACATTCCAGACGCTTTACTAACACTCTCCGCACTTGGAGAGTCAGCACCTTTAAGCTCCTGTTTGGCCCAGTTTGCAATTTCTGCGGAAGATGAACAGAAATAGGGAGAACCAATGAGAGACTAGCTGGAGGTGTCTGGACGGGCAAATTTAACTCTCATTTCCCACCAGGAAGAGGAAATAACCAAAGGCTCAGCATGCCTGCCGGAACCAGATTAGGGCCTGAAGCCATCCTGCGGTGTTGCGGCCAGCTCAAAAGAAAGCGAGTTGAAGAAAGGAGCTCAGGGGCACTGTAATTCACAAACCTGCAGAGTTATAAATGACAGCTATCGTCCAAAAATATACTGAAGTAAGGCTGCCAAGAGGACTTGAAAGCGGGGCAGAATTGCAGGAAACCGATTTCAGGAGGTAGACTGGAATTGCATTGAAAGCATAGGAAAAGAGGCAGAACGTCCACAATGATGCACTTGGCCAAAAAGGGCGTATGCGTTTTTTCCTGAATATATTCAGGAAAAAACGCATACGCCCTTTTTGGCCAACCAAGCAAGCTTGCAAAGGAAATCTGCACTACAATGAAGTCTCACTTCCCCCCGGTCAAAAGGGCCATCTGAAAAAAGTGTAAAATCCAGAAAGGCAGGACAGGCCATGGAGAACTGGGAGCCTTGTTATGCTGATGGGCGGGATGTAAATTGCCAACAGACACTCGGGAGAAGTGTATGGTGTTTCCTGAAACATCTAAAAAACAAAGCAACAGAGCCTAGGGCACTTCCACTTATGGTCCTATAGCTTAGGGAAATTAAAATCAAAAAGACACAGCCACCCCAAAGTTTGGGACGCCTCTGTTTACAAGAACCTCGTTTACCGTACAAGTTCAATATCACAGAAAGTGAAAAATGGATAAAGAACTTGTGGTACTTACGAACAATGCAGTATCACTCAGCAATGAAATCTATGTCATCAGGCCCGTAGCAGCATAATGAGTGGATTCAGGTACGATGATTCTAACTGAAATAAGTCACACAGAAAAAGAAACATCATAAGATATCAGTAATACACGGAATGTAATCTTGGCTACACAGGAACTGAATTACAGAACAGAACAGGTTCTTAAATTTAGAAAACCAACTTATGCTTGCTTAAGGGTAAAGGTGAGTTGGGGTGCTGCATAAAACCAGAGATTGAAATGAGCACAGATAAAGTTCCTTAAGCCAAATATGGAATAGACAAGAGCTACTCCTTGCTCAACGAAATGGACTCAACACCCCATATTAAATGCCTAAGAATGTACGTGACTAGTAAGTATCTTAAAACCTATGGATTGCTATGTCTCCGAAAGAGAATCAAGCATGTGTACAGGGGCATAAATGCAGCAGTGAAAGGATTGGAGAGGTTCGGTGAGCAAATGAAGACCCTTTGAAGTCATATTGCATGGTACCCATTCCATGGGTTTCAACTACCCAGGTTTAAGGTATTCTTCCTTCAGCTAAAACATGCATGTGGAACCTAGAGTATGATCAACCATGTGATCGGGAGACGTGTTCAAATATGTTTCAGTTTTCATACCCTGGTACTCGGGTGCAACATTCCAGATGCTTTACTAACACTCTCCCGACTTGGAGAGTCAGTCCCTTTAACCTCCTGTTTGGCCCAGTTTGCAATTTCTGCGGAAGATGAACAGGAATAGCGAGAACCAATGAGAGACTAGCTGGAGGTGTCTGGACGGGCAAATTTAACTCTCATTTCCCACCAGGAAGAGGAATTAACCAAAGGCTCACTGTGCCGTGCCGGAACAAGTTTAGGGCCTGAAGCCATCTTGCAGTGTTGCGGCCAGGTCACAAGAAAGCGAGTTGAAGAAAGGAGCTCAGGGGCACTGTAATTCACAAAACTGCAGAGTTATAAATGACAGCTATCGTCCAAAAATATACTGAAGTAAGGCTGCCAAGAGGACTTGAAAGCGGGGCAGAATTGCAGGAAACCGATTTCAGGAGGTAGACTGGAATTGCATTGAAAGCATAGGAAACGAGGCAGAATGTCCACAATGATGCACTTGGCCAAAAAGTGCATATGCGTTTTTTCCTGAATATATTCAGGAAAAAACGCATAAGCCCTTTTTGGCCAACCAAGCAAGCTTTCAAAGGAAATCTGCACTACAATGAAGTCTCACTTCCCCCCGGTCAAAAGGGCCATCTGAAAAAAGTGTAAAATCCAGAAAGGCAGGACAGGCCATGGAGAACTGGGAGCCTTGTTATGCTGATGGGTGGGATGTAAATTGCCAACAGCCACTCGGGAGAAGTGTATGGTGTTTCCTGAAACATCTAAAAAACAAAGCAACAGAGCCTAGGGCACTTCCACTTATGGTCCTATAGCTTAGGGAAATTAAAATCAAAAAGACACAGCCACCCCAAAGTTTGGGACGCCTCTGTTTACAAGAACCTCATTTACCGTACAAGTTCAATATCACAGAAAGTGAAAAATGGATAAAGAACTTGTGGTACTTACGTACAATGCAGTATCACTCAGCAATGAAATCTATGTCATCAGGCCCGTAGCAGCATAATGAGTGGATTCAGGTACGATGATTCTAACTGAAATAAGTCACACAGAAAAAGAAACATCATAAGATATCAGTAATACACGGAATGTAAACTTGGCTACACAGGAACTGAATTACAGAACAGAACAGGGTCTCAAATTTAGAAAACCAACTTATGCTTGCTTAAGGGTAAAGGTGAGTTGGGGTGCTGCATAAAACCAGAGATTGAAATGAGCACAGATAAAGTTCCTTAAGCCAAATATGGAATAGACAAGAGCTACTCCTTGCTCAACGAAATGGACTCAACACCGCATATTAAACGCCTAAGAATGTACCTGACTAGTAAGTATCTTAAAACCTATGGATTGCTATGTCTCCAAAACAGAATCAAGCGTGTGTACAGGGGCATAAACGCAGCAATGATAGGATTGGAGAGGTTCGGTGAGCAAATGAAGACCCTTTGAAGTCATATTGCATGGTACCCATTACACGGGTCTCAACTCTCCAGGTTTAAGGTATTCTTCCTTCAGCTAAAACATGCATGTGGAACGCAGAGTATGATCAACCGTGTGAACGGGAGACGTGTTCAAATATGTCTCAGTTTTCCTCCCCTCGTACTCGGGTGCAACATTCCAGACGCTTTACTAACACCCTCCCGACTTGGAGAGTCAGTCCCTTTAACCTCCTGTTTGGCCCAGTTTGCAATTTCTGCGGAAGATGAACAGGAATAGCGAGAACCAATGAGAGACTAGCTGGAGGTGTCTGGACGGGCAAATTTAACTCTCATTTCCCACCAGGAAGAGGAATTAACCAAAGGCTCAGCGTGCCGTGCCGGAACCAGATTAGGGCCTGAAGCCATCCTGCGGTGTTGCGGCCAGCTCAAAAGAAAGCGAGTTGAAGAAAGGAGCTCAGGGGCACTGTAATTCACAAACCTGCAGAGTTATAAATGACAGCTATCGTCCAAAAATATACTGAAGTAAGGCTGCCAAGAGGACTTGAAAGCGGGGCAGAATTGCAGGAAACCGATTTCAGGAGGTAGACTGGAATTGCATTGAAAGCATAGGAAAAGAGGCAGAACGTCCACAATGATGCACTTGGCCAAAAAGGGCGTATGCGTTTTTTCCTGAATATATTCAGGAAAAAACGCATACGCCCTTTTTGGCCAACCAAGCAAGCTTGCAAAGGAAATCTGCACTACAATGAAGTCTCACTTCCCCCCGGTCAAAAGGGCCATCTGAAAAAAGTGTAAAATCCAGAAAGGCAGGACAGGCCATGGAGAACTGGGAGCCTTGTTATGCTGATGGGCGGGATGTAAATTGCCAACAGACACTCGGGAGAAGTGTATGGTGTTTCCTGAAACATCTAAAAAACAAAGCAACAGAGCCTAGGGCACTTCCACTTATGGTCCTATAGCTTAGGGAAATTAAAATCAAAAAGACACAGCCACCCCAAAGTTTGGGACGCCTCTGTTTACAAGAACCTCGTTTACAGTACAAGTTCAACATCGCAGAAAGTGAAAAATGGATAAAGAAGTTGTGGTATTTACTTACAAAGCAATATCACTCAGCAATGAAATCTATGTCATCAGGCCCTTAGCAGCACAATGAGTGGATTCAGGTATGATGATTCTAACTGAAATAAATCACAGAGAAAAAGAAACATCATAAGATATCAGTAATACACGGAATGTAAACTTGGCTACACAGGAACTGAATTACAGAACAGAACAGGGTCTCAAATTTAGAAAACCAACTTATGCTTGCTTAAGGGGAAAGGTGAGTTGGGGTGCTGCATAAAACCAGAGATTGAAATGAGCACAGATAAAGTGCCTTAAGCCAAATATGGAATAGACAAGAGCTACTCCTTGCTCAACGAAATGGACTCAACACCGCATATTAAACGCCTAAGAATGTACCTGACTAGTAAGTATCTTAAAACCTATGGATTGCTATGTCTCCGAAAGAGAATCAAGCATGTGTACAGGGGCATAAACGCAGCAGTGATAGGATTGGAGAGGTTCGGTGAGCAAATGAAGACCCTTTGAAGTCATATTGCATCGTACCCATTCCACGGGTTTCAACTACAAAGGTTTAAGGTATTCTTCCTTCAGCTAAAACATGCATGTGGAACCTAGAGTATGATCAGCCATGTGATCGGGAGACGTGTTCAAATATGTCTCAGTTTTCGTACCCTGGTACTCGGGTGCAACATTCCAGACGCTTTACTAACACCCTCCCGACTTGGAGAGTCAGTCCCTTTAACCTCCTGTTTGGCCCAGTTTGCAATTTCTGCGGAAGATGAACAGGAATAGCGAGAACCAATGAGAGACTAGCTGGAGGTGTCTGGATGGGCAAATTTAACTCTCATTTCCCACCAGGAAGAGGAATTAACCAAAGGCTCAGCGTGCCGTGCCAGAACCAGATTAGGGCCTGAAGCCATCCTGCGGTGTTGCGGCCAGCTCAAAAGAAAGCGAGTTGAAGAAAGGAGCTCAGGGGCACTGTAATTCACAAACCTGCAGAGTTATAAATGACAGCTATCGTCCAAAAATATACTGAAGTAAGGCTGCCAAGAGGACTTGAAAGCGGGGCAGAATTGCAGGAAACCGATTTCAGGAGGTAGACTGGAATTGCATTGAAAGCATAGGAAAAGAGGCAGAACGTCCACAATGATGCACTTGGCCAAAAAGGGCGTATGCGTTTTTTCCTGAATATATTCAGGAAAAAACGCATACGCCCTTTTTGGCCAACCAAGCAAGCTTGCAAAGGAAATCTGCACTACAATGAAGTCTCACTTCCCCCCGGTCAAAAGGGCCATCTGAAAAAAGTGTAAAATCCAGAAAGGCAGGACAGGCCATGGAGAACTGGGAGCCTTGTTATGCTGATGGGCGGGATGTAAATTGCCAACAGACACTCGGGAGAAGTGTATGGTGTTTCCTGAAACATCTAAAAAACAAAGCAACAGAGCCTAGGGCACTTCCACTTATGGTCCTATAGCTTAGGGAAATTAAAATCAAAAAGACACAGCCACCCCAAAGTTTGGGACGCCTCTGTTTACAAGAACCTCGTTTACAGTACAAGTTCAACATCGCAGAAAGTGAAAAATGGATAAAGAAGTTGTGGTATTTACTTACAAAGCAATATCACTCAGCAATGAAATCTATGTCATCAGGCCCTTAGCAGCACAATGAGTGGATTCAGGTATGATGATTCTAACTGAAATAAATCACAGAGAAAAAGAAACATCATAAGATATCAGTAATACACGGAATGTAAACTTGGCTACACAGGAACTGAATTACAGAACAGAACAGGGTCTCAAATTTAGAAAACCAACTTATGCTTGCTTAAGGGGAAAGGTGAGTTGGGGTGCTGCATAAAACCAGAGATTGAAATGAGCACAGATAAAGTTCCTTAAGCCAAATATGGAATAGACAAGAGCTACTCCTTGCTCAACGAAATGGACTCAACACCGCATATTAAACGCCTAAGAATGTACCTGACTAGTAAGTATCTTAAAACCTATGGATTGCTATGTCTCTGAAAGAGAATCAAGCATGTGTACAGGGGCATAAACGCAGCAGTGATAGGATTGGAGAGGTTCGGTGAGCAAATGAAGACCCTTTGAAGTCATATTGCATGGTACCCATTCCACGGGTTTCAACTACCCAGGTTTAAGGTATTCTTCCTTCAGCTAAAACATGCATGTGGAACCTAGAGTATGATCAGCCATGTGATCGGGAGACGTGTTCAAATATGTCTCAGTTTTCGTACCCTGGTACTCGGGTGCAACATTCCAAACGCTTTACTAACACCCTCCCGACTTGGAGAGTCAGTCCCTTTAACCTCCTGTTTGGCCCAGTTTGCAATTTCTGCGGAAGATGAACAGGAATAGCGAGAACCAATGGGAGACTAGCTGGAGGTGTCTGGATGGGCAAATTTAACTCTCATTTCCCACCAGGAAGAGGAATTAACCAAAGGCTCAGCGTGCCGTGCCAGAACCAGATTAGGGCCTGAAGCCATCCTGCGGTGTTGCGGCCAGCTCAAAAGAAAGTGAGTTGAAGAAAGGAGCTCAGGGGCACTGTAATTCACAAACCTGCAGAGTTATAAATGACAGCTATCGTCCAAAAATATACTGAAGTAAGGCTGCCAAGAGGACTTGAAAGCGGGGCAGAATTGCAGGAAACCGATTTCAGGAGGTAGACTGGAATTGCATTGAAAGCATAGGAAAAGAGGCAGAACGTCCACAATGATGCACTTGGCCAAAAAGGGCGTATGCGTTTTTTCCTGAATGTATTCAGGAAAAAACGCATACGCACTTTTTGGCCAACCAAGCAAGCTTGCAAAGGAAATCTGCACTACAATGAAGTCTCACTTCCCCCCGGTCAAAAGGGCCATCTGAAAAAAGTGTAAAATCCAGAAAGGCAGGACAGGCCATGGAGAACTGGGAGCCTTGTTATGCTGATGGGCGGGATGTAAATTGCCAACAGACACTCGGGAGAAGTGTATGGTGTTTCCTGAAACATCTAAAACACAAAGCAACAGAGCCTAGGGCACTTCCACTTATGGTCCTATAGCTTAGGGAAATTAAAATCAAAAAGACACAGCCACCCCAAAGTTTGGGACGCCTCTGTTTACAAGAACCTCGTTTACAGTACAAGTTCAACATCGCAGAAAGTGAAAAATGGATAAAGAAGTTGTGGTATTTACTTACAAAGCAATATCACTCAGCAATGAAATCTATGTCATCAGGCCCTTAGCAGCACAATGAGTGGATTCAGGTATGATGATTCTAACTGAAATAAGTCACACAGAAAAAGAAACATCATAAGATATCAGTAATACACGGAATGTAAACTTGGCTACACAGGAACTGAATTACAGAACAGAACAGGGTCTCAAATTTAGAAAACCAACTTATGCTTGCTTAAGGGGAAAGGTGAGTTGGGGTGCTGCATAAAACCAGAGATTGAAATGAGCACAGATAAAGTTCCTTAAGCCAAATATGGAATAGACAAGAGCTACTCCTTGCTCAACGAAATGGACTCAACACCGCATATTAAACGCCTAAGAATGTACCTGACTAGTAAGTATCTTAAAACCTAGGGATTGCTATGTCTCCGAAAGAGAATCAAGCATGTGTACAGGGGCATAAACGCAGCAGTGATAGGATTGGAGAGGTTCGGTGAGCAAATGAAGACCCTTTGAAGTCATATTGCATGGTACCCATTCCACGGATTTCAACTACCCAGGTTTAAGGTATTCTTCCTTCAGCTAAAACATGCATGTGGAACCTAGAGTATGATCAACCATGTGATCGGGAGACGTGTTCAAATATGTCTCAGTTTTCGTACCCTGGTACTCGGGTGCAACATTCCAGATGCTTTACTAACACCCTCCCGACTTGGAGAGACAGTCCCTTTAACCTCCTGTTTGGCCCAGTTTGCAATTTCTGCGGAAGATGAACAGGAATAGCGAGAACCAATGAGAGACTAGCTGGAGGTGTCTGGACGGGCAAATTTAACTCTCATTTCCCACGAGGAAGAGGAAGTAACCAAAGGCTCAGCGTGCCGTGCCGGATCCAGATTAGGGCCTGAAGCCATCCTGCGGTGTTGCGGCCAGCTCAAAAGAAAGCGAGTTGAAGAAAGGAGCTCAGGGGCACTGTAATTCACAAACCTGCAGAGTTATAAATGACAGCTATCGTCCAAAAATATACTGAAGTAAGGCTGCCAAGAGGACTTGAAAGCGGGGCAGAATTGCAGGAAACCGATTTCAGGAGGTAGACTGGAATTGCATTGAAAGCATAGGAAAAGAGGCAGAACGTCCACAATGATGCACTTGACCAAAAAGGGCGTATGCGTTTTTTCCTGAATACATTCAGGAAAAAACGCATACGCCCTTTTTGGCCAACCAAGCAAGCTTGCAAAGGAAATCTGCACTACAATGAAGTCTCACTTCCCCCCGGTCAAAAGGGCCATCTGAAAAAAGTGTAAAATCCAGAAAGGCAGGACAGGCCATGGAGAACTGGGAGCCTTGTTATGCTGATGGGCGGGATGTAAATTGCCAACAGACACTCGGGAGAAGTGTATGGTGTTTCCTGAAACATCTAAAAAACAAAGCAACAGAGCCTAGGGCACTTCCACTTATGGTCCTATAGCTTAGGGAAATTAAAATCAAAAAGACACAGCCACCCCAAAGTTTGGGACGCCTCTGTTTACAAGAACCTCGTTTACAGTACAAGTTCAACATCGCAGAAAGTGAAAAATGGATAAAGAAGTTGTGGTATTTACTTACAAAGCAATATCACTCAGCAATGAAATCTATGTCATCAGGCCCTTAGCAGCACAATGAGTGGATTCAGGTATGATGATTCTAACTGAAATAAATCACAGAGAAAAAGAAACATCATAAGATATCAGTAATACACGGAATGTAAACTTGGCTACACAGGAACTGAATTACAGAACAGAACAGGGTCTCAAATTTAGAAAACCAACTTATGCTTGCTTAAGGGGAAAGGTGAGTTGGGGTGCTGCATAAAACCAGAGATTGAAATGAGCACAGATAAAGTGCCTTAAGCCAAATATGGAATAGACAAGAGCTACTCCTTGCTCAACGAAATGGACTCAACACCGCATATTAAACGCCTAAGAATGTACCTGACTAGTAAGTATCTTAAAACCTATGGATTGCTATGTCTCCGAAAGAGAATCAAGCATGTGTACAGGGGCATAAACGCAGCAGTGATAGGATTGGAGAGGTTCGGTGAGCAAATGAAGACCCTTTGAAGTCATATTGCATCGTACCCATTCCACGGGTTTCAACTACAAAGGTTTAAGGTATTCTTCCTTCAGCTAAAACATGCATGTGGAACCTAGAGTATGATCAGCCATGTGATCGGGAGACGTGTTCAAATATGTCTCAGTTTTCGTACCCTGGTACTCGGGTGCAACATTCCAGACGCTTTACTAACACCCTCCCGACTTGGAGAGTCAGTCCCTTTAACCTCCTGTTTGGCCCAGTTTGCAATTTCTGCGGAAGATGAACAGGAATAGCGAGAACCAATGAGAGACTAGCTGGAGGTGTCTGGATGGGCAAATTTAACTCTCATTTCCCACCAGGAAGAGGAATTAACCAAAGGCTCAGCGTGCCGTGCCAGAACCAGATTAGGGCCTGAAGCCATCCTGCGGTGTTGCGGCCAGCTCAAAAGAAAGCGAGTTGAAGAAAGGAGCTCAGGGGCACTGTAATTCACAAACCTGCAGAGTTATAAATGACAGCTATCGTCCAAAAATATACTGAAGTAAGGCTGCCAAGAGGACTTGAAAGCGGGGCAGAATTGCAGGAAACCGATTTCAGGAGGTAGACTGGAATTGCATTGAAAGCATAGGAAAAGAGGCAGAACGTCCACAATGATGCACTTGGCCAAAAAGGGCGTATGCGTTTTTTCCTGAATATATTCAGGAAAAAACGCATACGCCCTTTTTGGCCAACCAAGCAAGCTTGCAAAGGAAATCTGCACTACAATGAAGTCTCACTTCCCCCCGGTCAAAAGGGCCATCTGAAAAAAGTGTAAAATCCAGAAAGGCAGGACAGGCCATGGAGAACTGGGAGCCTTGTTATGCTGATGGGCGGGATGTAAATTGCCAACAGACACTCGGGAGAAGTGTATGGTGTTTCCTGAAACATCTAAAAAACAAAGCAACAGAGCCTAGGGCACTTCCACTTATGGTCCTATAGCTTAGGGAAATTAAAATCAAAAAGACACAGCCACCCCAAAGTTTGGGACGCCTCTGTTTACAAGAACCTCGTTTACAGTACAAGTTCAACATCGCAGAAAGTGAAAAATGGATAAAGAAGTTGTGGTATTTACTTACAAAGCAATATCACTCAGCAATGAAATCTATGTCATCAGGCCCTTAGCAGCACAATGAGTGGATTCAGGTATGATGATTCTAACTGAAATAAATCACAGAGAAAAAGAAACATGATAAGATATCACTAATACACGGAATGTAAACTTGGCTACACAGGAACTGAATTACAGAACAGAACAGGGTCTCAAATTTAGAAAAGCAACTTATGCTTGCTTAAGGGGAAAGGTGAGTTGGGGTGCTGCATAAAACCAGAGATTGAAATGAGCACAGATAAAGTTCCTTAAGCCAAATATGGAATAGACAAGAGCTACTCCTTGCTCAACGAAATGGACTCAACACCGCATATTAAACGCCTAAGAATGTACCTGACTAGTAAGTATCTTAAAACCTATGGATTGCTATGTCTCCAAAAGAGAATCAAGCATGTGTACAGGGGCATAAACGCAGCAGTGATAGGATTGGAGAGGTTCGGTGAGCAAATGAAGACCCTTTGAAGTCATATTGCATGGTACCCATTCCACGGGTTTCAACTACCCAGGTTTAAGGTATTCTTCCTTCAGGTAAAACATGCATGTGGAACCTAGAGTATGATCAACCATGTGATCGGGAGACGTGTTCAAATATGTCTCAGTTTTCGTACCCTGGTACTCGGGTGCAACATTCCAGACGCTTTACTAACACCCTCCCGACTTGGAGAGTCAGTCCCTTTAACCTCCTGTTTGGCCCAGTTTGCAATTTCTGCGGAAGATGAACAGGAATAGCGAGAACCAATGAGAGACTAGCTGGAGGTGTCTGGACGGGCAAATTTAACTCTCATTTCCCACGAGGAAGAGGAAGTAACCAAAGGCTCAGCGTGCCGTGCCGGAACCAGATTAGGGCCTGAAGCCATCCTGCGGTGTTGCGGCCAGCTCAAAAGAAAGCGAGTTGAAGAAAGGAGCTCAGGGGCACTGTAATTCACAAACCTGCAGAGTTATAAATGACAGCTATCGTCCAAAAATATACTGAAGTAAGGCTGCCAAGAGGACTTGAAAGCGGGGCAGAATTGCAGGAAACCGATTTCAGGAGGTAGACTGGAATTGCATTGAAAGCATAGGAAAAGAGGCAGAACGTCCACAATGATGCACTTGGCCAAAAAGGGCATATGTGTTTTTTCCTGAATATATTCAAGAAAAAACGCATACGCCCTTTTTGGCCAACCAAGCAAGCTTGCAAAGGAAATCTGCACTATAATGAAGTCTCACTTCCCCCCGGTCAAAAGGGCCATCTGAAAAAAGTGTAAAATCCAGAAAGGCAGGACAGGCCATGGAGAACTGGGAGCCTTGTTATGCTGATGGGCGGGATGTAAATTGCCAACAGACACTCGGGAGAAGTGTATGGTGTTTCCTGAAACATCTAAAAAACAAAGCAACAGAGCCTAGGGCACTTCCACTTATGGTCCTATAGCTTAGGGAAATTAAAATCAAAAAGACACAGCCACCCCAAAGTTTGGGACGCCTCTGTTTACAAGAACCTCGTTTACAGTACAAGTTCAACATCGCAGAAAGTGAAAAATGGATAAAGAAGTTGTGGTATTTACTTACAAAGCAATATCACTCAGCAATGAAATCTATGTCATCAGGCCCTTAGCAGCACAATGAGTGGATTCAGGTATGATGATTCTAACTGAAATAAGTCACACAGAAAAAGAAACATCATAAGATATCAGTAATACACGGAATGTAAACTTGGCTACACAGGAACTGAATTACAGAACAGAACAGGGTCTCAAATTTAGAAAACCAACTTATGCTTGCTTAAGGGTAAAGGTGAGTTGGGGTGCTGCATAAAACCAGAGATTGAAATGAGCACAGATAAAGTTCCTTAAGCCAAATATGGAATAGAAAAGAGCTACTCCTTGCTCAACGAAATGGACTCAACACCGCATATTAAACGCCTAAGAATGTACCTGACTAGTAAGTATCTTAAAACCTATGGATTGCTATGTCTCCGAAAGAGAATCAAGCATGTGTACAGGGGCATAAACGCAGCAGTGATAGGATTGGAGAGGTTCGGTAAGCAAATGAAGACCCTTTGAAGTCATATTGCATGGTACCCATTCCACGGGTTTCAACTACCCAGGTTTAAGGTTTTCTTCCTTCAGCTACAACATGCATGTGGAACCTAGAGTATGATCAACCATGTGATCGGGAGACGTGTTCAAATATGTCTCAGTTTTCGTACCCTGGTACTCGGGTGCAACATTCCAGACGCTTTACTAACACCCTCCCGACTTGGAGAGTCAGTCCCTTTAACCTCCTGTTTGGCCCAGTTTGCAATTTCTGCGGAAGATGAACAGGAATAGCGAGAACCAATGAGAGACTAGCTGGAGGTGTCTGGATGGGCAAATTTAACTCTCATTTCCCACCAGGAAGAGGAATTAACCAAAGGCTCAGCGTGCCGTGCCGGAACCAGATTAGGGCCTGAAGCCATCCTGCGGTGTTGCGGCCAGCTCAAAAGAAAGCGAGTTGAAGAAAGGAGCTCAGGGGCACTGTAATTCACAAACCTGCAGAGTTATAAATGACAGCTATCGTCCAAAAATATACTGAAGTAAGGCTGCCAAGAGGACTTGAAAGCGGGGCAGAATTGCAGGAAACCGATTTCAGGAGGTAGACTGGAATTGCATTGAAAGCATAGGAAAAGAGGCAGAACGTCCACAATGATGCACTTGGCCAAAAAGGGCGTATGCGTTTTTTCCTGAATATATTCAGGAAAAAACGCATACGCCCTTTTTGGCCAACCAAGCAAGCTTGCAAAGGAAATCTGCACTACAATGAAGTCTCACTTCCCCCCGGTCAAAAGGGCCATCTGAAAAAAGTGTAAAATCCAGAAAGGCAGGACAGGCCATGGAGAACTGGGAGCCTTGTTATGCTGATGGGCGGGATGTAAATTGCCAACAGACACTCGGGAGAAGTGTATGGTGTTTCCTGAAACATCTAAAACACAAAGCAACAGAGCCTAGGGCACTTCCACTTATGGTCCTATAGCTTAGGGAAATTAAAATCAAAAAGACACAGCCACCCCAAAGTTTGGGACGCCTCTGTTTACAAGAACCTCGTTTACAGTACAAGTTCAACATCGCAGAAAGTGAAAAATGGATAAAGAAGTTGTGGTATTTACTTACAAAGCAATATCACTCAGCAATGAAATCTATGTCATCAGGCACTTAGCAGCACAATGAGTGGATTCAGGTATGATGATTCTAACTGAAATAAGTCACACAGAAAAAGAAACATCATAAGATATCAGTAATACACGGAATGTAAACTTGGCTACACAGGAACTGAATTACAGAACAGAACAGGGTCTCAAATTTAGAAAACCAACTTATGCTTGCTTAAGGGTAAAGGTGAGTTGGGGTGCTGCAGAAAACCAGAGATTGAAATGAGCACAGATAAACTTCCTTAAGCCAAATATGGAATAGACAAGAGCTACTCCTTGCTCAACGAAATGAACTCAACACCGCATATTAAACGCCTAAGAATGTACCTGACTAGTAAGTATCTTAAAACCTATGGATTGCTATGTCTCCGAAAGAGAATCAAGCATGTGTACAGGGGCATAAACGCAGCAGTGATAGGATTGGAGAGGTTCGGTGAGCAAATGAAGACCCTTTGAAGTCATATTGCATGGTACCCATTCCACGGGTTTCAACTACCCAGGTTTAAGGTATTCTTCCTTCAGCTAAAACATGCATGTGGAACCTAGAGTATGATCAACCATGTGATCGGGAGACGTGTTCAAATATGTCTCAGTTTTCGTACCCTGGTACTCGGGTGCAACATTCCAGACGCTTTACTAACACTCTCCCGACTTGGAGAGACAGTCCCTTTAACCTCCTGTTTGGCCCAGTTTGCAATTTCTGCGGAAGATGAACAGGAATAGCGAGAACCAATGAGAGACTAGCTGGAGGTGTCTGGACGGGCAAATTTAACTCTCATTTCCCACCAGGAAGAGGAATTAACCAAAGGCTCAGCGTGCCATGCCGGAACAAGATTAGGGCCTGAAGCCATCCTGCGGTGTTGCGGCCAGGTCACAAGAAAGCGAGTTGAAGAAAGGAGCTCAGGGGCACTGTAATTCACAAACCTGCAGACTTATAAATGACAGCTATCATCCAAAAATATACTGAAGTAAGGCTGCCAAGAGGACTTGAAAGCGGGGCAGAATTGCAGGAAACCGATTTCAGGAGGTAGACTGGAATTGCATTGAAAGCATAGGAAAAGAGGCAGAATGTCCACAATGATGCACTTGGCCAAAAAGCGCGTATGCGTTTTTTCCTGAATATATTCAGGAAAAAACGCATACGCCCTTTTTGGCCAACCAAGCAAACTTGCAAAGGAAATCTGCACTACAATGAAGTCTCACTTCCCCCCGGTCAAAAGGGCCATCTGAAAAAAGTGTAAAATCCAGAAAGGCAGGACAGGCCATGGAGAACTGGGAGCCTTGTTATGCTGATGGGCGGGATGTAAATTGCCAACAGACACTCGGGAGAAGTGTATGGTGTTTCCTGAAACATTTAAAAAACAAAGCAACAGAGCCTAGGGCACTTCCACTTATGGTCCTATAGCTTAGGGAAATTAAAATCAAAAAGACACAGCCACCCCAAAGTTTGGGAAGCCTCTGTTTACAAGAACCTCGTTTACCATACAAGTTCAATATCACAGAAAGTGAAAAATGGATAAAGAATTTTTGGTAGTTACGTACAATGCAGTATCACTCAGCAATGAAATCTATGTCATCAGGCCCGTAGCAGCACAATGAGTGGACTCAGGTACGATGATTCTAACTGAAACAAGTCACACAGAAAAAGAAACATCATAAGATATCACTAATACACGGAATGTAAACTTGGCTACACAGGAACTGAATTACAAAACAGAACACGGTCTCAAATTTAGAAAAGCAACTTATGCTTGCTTAAGGGGAAAGGTGAGTTGGGGTGCTGCATAAAACCAGAGATTGAAATGAGCACAGATAAAGTTCCTTAAGCCAAATATGGAGTAGACAAGAGCTATTCCTTGCTCAATGAAACGGACTCAACACCCCATATTAGACGCCTAAGAATGTACCTGACTAGTAAGTACCTTAAATCCTAGGTATTGCTATGTCTCCAAAACAGAATCAAGCGTGTGTACAGGGGTATAAACGCAGAAGTGATAGGATGGGAGAGGTTCGGTGAGCAAATAAAGACACTTTGAAGTCATATTGCATGGTACCCCTTCCACGGGTCTCAACTCTCCAGGTTTAAGGTATTCTTCCTTCAGCTAAAACATGCATGTGGAACCCAGAGTATGATCAACCGTGTGAACGGGAGACGTGTTCAAATATGTCTCAGTTTTCCTCCCCTGGTATTCGGGTGCAACATTCCAGACGCTTTACTAACACTCTCCCCCCTTGGAGAGTCAGCGCCTTTAACCTCCTGTTTGGCCCAGTTTGCAATTTCTGCGGAAGATGAACAGGAATAGGGAGAACCAATGAGAGACTAGCTGGAGGTGTCTGGAAGGGCAAATTTAACTCTCATTTCCCACCAGGAAGAGGAAATAACCAAAGGCTCAGCGTGCCGTGCCGGAACCAGATTAGGGCCTGAAGCCATCCTGCGGTGTTGCGGCCAGCTCAAAAGAAAGCGAGTTGAAGAAAGGAGCTCAGGGGCACTGTAATTCACAAACCTGCAGACTTATAAATGACAGCTATCGTCCAAAAATATACTGAAGTAAGGCTGCCAAGAGGACTTGAAAGCGGGGCAGAATTGCAGGAAACCGATTTCAGGAGGTAGACTGGAATTGCATTGAAAGCATAGGAAAAGAGGCAGAACGTCCACAATGATGCAGTTGGCCGAAAAGGGCGTATGCGTTTTTTCCTGAATATATTCAGGAAAAAACGCATACGCCCTTTTTGGCCAACCAAGCAAGCTTGCAAAGGAAATGTGCACTACAATGAAGTCTCACTTCCCCCCGGTCAAAAGGGCCATCTGAAAAAAGTGTAAAATCCAGAAAGGCAGGACAGGCCATGGAGAAATGGGAGCCTTGTTATGCTGATGGGCGGGATGTAAATTGCCAACAGACACTGGGGAGAAGTGTATGGTGTTTCCTGAAACATCTAAAAAACAAAGCAACAGAGCCTAGGGCACTTCCACTTATGGTCCTATAGCTTAGGGAAATTAAAATCAAAAAGACACAGCCACCCCAAAGTTTGGGACGCCTCTGTTTACAAGAACCTCGTTTACAGTACAAGTACAACATCGCAGAAAGTGAAAAATGGATAAAGAAGTTGTGGTATTTACTTACAAAGCAATATCACTCAGCAATGAAATCTATGTCATCAGGCTCTTAGCAGCACAATGAGTGGATTCAGGTATGATGATTCTAACTGAAATAAGTCACACAGAAAAAGAAACATCATAAGATATCAGTAATACACGGAATGTAAACTTGGCTACACAGGAACTGAATTACAGAACAGAACAGGGTCTCAAATTTACAAAAACCAACTTATGCTTGCTTAAGGGGAAAGGTGAGTTGGGGTGCTGCATAAAACCAGAGATTGAAATTAGCACAGATAAAGTTCCTTAAGCCAAATACGAATAGAAAAGAGCTACTCCTTGCTCAACGAAATGGACTCAACACCGCATATTAAACGCCTAAGAATGTACCTGACTAGTAAGTATCTTAAAACCTATGGATTGCTATGTCTCCGAAAGAGAATCAAGCATGTGTACAGGGGCATAAACGCAGCAGTGATAGGATTGGAAAGGTTCGGTGAGCAAATGAAGACCCTTTGAAGTCATATTGCATGGTACCCATTCCACGGGTTTCAACTACCCAGGTTTAAGGTATTCCTACTTCAGCTAAAACATGCATGTGGAACCCAGAGTATGATCAACCATGTGATCGGGAAACGTGTTCAAATATGTCTCAGTTTTCGTACCCTGGTACTCGGCTGCAACATTCCAGACGCTTTACTAACACTCTCCCCACTTGGAGATTCATTGCCTTTAACCTCCTGTTTGGCCCAGTTTGCAATTTCTGCGGAAGATGAACAGGAATAGCGAGAACCAATGAGAGACTAGCTGGAGGTGTCTGGACGGGCAAATTTAACTCTCATTTCCCACCAGGAAGAGGAAATAACCAAAGGCTCAGCGTGCCGTGCCGGAACCAGATTAGGGCCTGAAGCCATCCTGCGGTGTTGCGGCCAGGTCACAAGAAAGCGAGTTGAAGAAAGGAGCTCAGGGGCACTGTAATTCACAAACCTGCAGACTTATAAATGACAGCTATCGTCCAAAAATATACTGAAGTAAGGCTGCCAAGAGGACTTGAAAGCGGGGCAGAATTGCAGGAAACCGATTTCAGGAGGTAGACTGGAATTGCATTGAAAGCATAGGAAAAGAGGCAGAACGTCCACAATGATGCACTTGGCCAAAAAGGGCGTATGCGTTTTTTCCTGAATATATTCAGGAAAAAACGCATACGCCCTTTTTGGCCAACCAAGCAAGCTTGCAAAGGAAATCTGCACTACAATGAAGTCTCACTTCCCCCCGGTCAAAAGGGCCATCTGAAAAAAGTGTAAAATCCAGAAAGGCAGGACAGGCCATGGAGAAATGGGAGCCTTGTTATGCTGATGGGCGGGATGTAAATTGCCAACAGACACTCGGGAGAAGTGTATGGTGTTTCCTGAAACATCTAAAAAACAAAGCAACAGAGCCTAGGGCACTTCCACTTATGGTCCTATAGCTTAGGGAAATTAAAATCAAAAAGACACAGCCACCCCAAAGTTTGGGACGCCTCTGTTTACAAGAACCTCGTTTACAGTACAAGTTCAATATCACAGAAAGTGAAAAATGGATAAAGAAGTTGTGGTATTTACTTACAAAGCAATATCACTCTGCAATGAAATCTATGTCATCAGGCCCTTAGCAGCACAATGAGTGGATTCAGGTATGATGATTCTAACTGAAATAAGTCACACAGAAAAAGAAACATCATAAGATATCAGTAATACACGGAATGTAAACTTGGCTACACAGGAACTGAATTACAGAACAGAACAGGGTCTCAAATTTAGAAAACCAACTTATGCTTGCTTAAGGGGAAAGGTGAGTTGGGGTGCTGCATAAAACCAGAGATTGAAATGAGCACAGATAAAGTTCCTTAAGCCAAATATGGAATAGACAAGAGCTACTCCTTGCTCAATGAAATGGACTCAACACCGCATATTAAATGCCTAAGAATGTACGTGACTAGTAAGTATCTTAAAACCTATGGATTGCTATGTCTCCGAAAGAGAATCAAGCGTGTGTACAGGGGCATAAACGCAGCAGTGATAGGATTGGAGAGGTTCGGTGAGCAAATGAAGACCCTTTGAAGTCATATTGCATGGTACCCTTTCCATGGGTTTCAACTACCCAGGTTTAAGGTATTCTTCCTTCAGCTAAAACATGCATGTGGAACCTAGAGTATGATCAACCATGTGATCGGGAGACGTGTTCAAATATGTCTCAGTTTTCATATCCTGGTACTCGGGTGCAACATTCCAGACGCTTTACTAACACTCTCCCGACTTGGAGAGTCAGTCCCTTTAACCTCCTGTTTGGCCCAGTTTGCAATTTCTGCGGAAGATGAACAGGAATAGCGAGAACCAATGAGAGACTAGCTGGAGGTGTCTGGACGGGCAAATTTAACTCTCATTTCCCACGAGGGAGAGGAATTAACCAAAGGCTCAGCGTGCCGTGCCGGAACCAGATTAGGGCCTGAAGCCATCCTGCGGTGTTGCGGCCAGGTCACAAGAAAGCGAGTTGAAGAAAGGAGCTCAGGGGCACTGTAATTCACAAACCTGCAGACTTATAAATGACAGCTATCGTCCAAAAATATACTGAAGTAAGGCTGCCAAGAGGACTTGAATGCGGGGCAGAATTGCAGGAAACCGATTTCAGGAGGTAGACTGGAATTGAATTGAAAGCATAGGAAAAGAGGCAGAACGTCCACAATGATGCACTTCGCCAAAAAGGGCGTATACATTTTTTCCTGAATATATTCAGGAAAAAACGCATACGCCCTTTTTGGCCAACCAAGCAAGCTTGCAAAGGAAATCTGCACTACAATGAAGTCTCACTTCCCCCCGGTCAAAAGGGCCATCTGAAAAAAGTGTAAAATCCAGAAAGGCAGGACAGGCCATGGAGAACTGGGAGCCTTGTTATGCTGATGGGCGGGATGTAAATTGCCAACAGACACTCGGGAGAAGTGTATGGTGTTTCTTGAAACATCTAAAACACAAAGCAACAGAGCCTAGGGCACTTCCACTTATGGTCCTATAGCGTAGGGAAATTAAAATCAAAAAGACACAGCCACCCCAAAGTTTGGGACGCCTCTGTTTACAAGAACCTCGTTTACAGTACAAGTTCAACATCGCAGAAAGTGAAAAATGGATAAAGAAGTTGTGGTATTTACTTACAAAGCAATATCACTCAGCAATGAAATCTATGTCATCAGGCCCATAGCAGCACAATGAGTGGATTCAGGTATGATGATTCTAACTGAAATAAGTCACACCGAAAAAGAAACATCATAAGATATCAGTAATACACGGAATGTAAACTTGGCTACACAGGAACTGAATTCCAAAACAGAACAGGGACTCAAATTTAGAAAACCAACTTATGCTTGCTTAAGGGGAAAGGTGAGTTGGGGTGCTGCATAAAACCAGAGATTGAAATGAGCACAGATAAAGTTCCTTAAGCCAAATATGGAATAGACAAGAGCTACTCCTTGCTCAACGAAATGGACTCAACACCCCATATTAAACGCCTAAGAATGTACCTGACTAGTAAGTATCTTAAAACCTATGGATTGCTATGTCTCCAAAAGAGAATGAAGCGTGTGTACAGGGGCATAAACGCAGCAGTAATAGGATTGGAGAGGTTCGGTGAGCAAATGAAGACCCTTTGAAGTCATATTGCATGGTACCCATTACACGGGTCTCAACTCTCCAGGTTTAAGGTATTCTTCCTTCAGCTAAAACATGCATGTGGAACCCAGAGTATGATCAACCGTGTGAATGGGAGACGTGTTCAAATATGTCTCAGTTTTCCTCCCCTGGTACTCGGGTGCAACATTCCAGACGCTTTACTAACACTCTCCCCACTTGGAGAGTCAGCGCCTTTAACCTCCTGTTTGGCCCAGTTTGCAATTTCTGCGGAAGATGAACAGGAATAGGGAGAACCAATGAGAGACTAGCTGGAGGTGTCTGGACGGGCAAATTTAACTCTCATTTCCCACCAGGAAGAGGAAATAACCAAAGGCTCAGCGTGCCGTGCCGGAACAAGATTAGGGCCTGAAGCCATCCTGCGGTGTTGCGGCCAGCTCAAAAGAAAGCGAGTTGAAGAAAGGAGCTCAGGGGCACTGTAATTCACAAACCTGCAGACTTATAAATGACAGCTATCGTCCAAAAATATACTGAAGTAAGGCTGCCAAGAGGACTTGAAAGCGGGGCAGAATTGCAGGAAACCGATTTCAGGAGGTAGACTGGAATTGCATTGAAAGCATAGGAAAAGAGGCAGAACGTCCACAATGATGCAGTTGGCCGAAAAGGGCGTATGCGTTTTTTCCTGAATATATTCAGGAAAAAACGCATACGCCCTTTTTGGCCAACCAAGCAAGCTTGCAAAGGAAATGTGCACTACAATGAAGTCTCACTTCCCCCCGGTCAAAAGGGCCATCTGAAAAAAGTGTAAAATCCAGAAAGGCAGGACAGGCCATGGAGAACTGGGAGCCTTGTTATGCTGATGGGCGGGATGTAAATTGCCAACAGACACTCGGGAGAAGTGTATGGTGTTTCCTGAAACATCTAAAAAACAAAGCAACAGAGCCTAGGGCACTTCCACTTATGGTCCTATACCTTAGGGAAATTAAAATCAAAAAGACACAGCCACCCCAAAGTTTGGGACGCCTCTGTTTACAAGAACCTCGTTTACCGTACAAGTTCAATATCACAGAAAGTGAAAAATGGATAAAGAACTTGTGGTACTTACGTACAATGCAGTATCACTCAGCAATGAAATCTATGTCATCAGGCCCGTAGCAGCATAATGAGTGGATTCAGGTACGATGATTCTAACTGAAATAAGTCACACCAAAAAAGAAACATCATAAGATATCAGTAATACACGGAATGTAAACTTGGCTACACAGGAACTGAATTCCAAAACAGAACAGGGTCTCAAATTTAGAAAACCAACTTATGCTTGCTTAAGGGGAAAGGTGAGTTGGGGTGCTGCATAAAACCAGAGATTGAAATGAGCACAGATAAAGTTCCTTAAGCCAAATATGGAATAGACAAGAGCTACTCCTTGCTCAACGAAATGGACTCAACACCCCATATTAAACGCCTAAGAATGTACCTGACTAGTAAGTATCTTAAAACCTATGGATTGCTATGTCTCCAAAAGAGAATCAAGCGTGTGTACAGGGGCATAAATGCAGCAGTGATAGGATTGGAGAGGTTCGGTGAGCAAATGAAGACCCTTTGAAGTCATATTGCATGGTACCCATTCCACGGGTGTCAACTCTCCAGGTTTAAGGAATTCTTCCTTCAGCTAAAACATGCATGTGGAACCTAGAGTATGATCAACCATGTGATCGGGAGAAGTGTTCAAATATGTCTCAGTTTTCGTACCCTGGTACTCGGGTGCAACATTCCAGACGCTTTACTAACACTCTCCCGACTTGGAGAGTCAGTCCCTTTAACCTCCTGTTTGGCCCAGTTTGCAATTTCTGCGGAAGATGAACAGGAATAGCGAGAACCAATGAGAGACTAGCTGGAGGTGTCTGGACGGGCAAATTTAACTCTCATTTCCCACCAGGAAGAGGAAATAACCAAAGGCTCAGCGTGCCGTGCCGGGACCAGATTAGGGCCTGAAGCCATCCTGCGGTGTTGCGGCCAGCTCAAAAGAAAGCGAGTTGAAGAAAGGAGCTCAGGGGCACTGTAATTCACAAACCTGCAGAGTTATAAATGACAGCTATCGTCCAAAAATATACTGAAGTAAGGCTGCCAAGAGGACTTGAAAGCGGGGCAGAATTGCAGGAAACCAATTTCAGGAGGTAGACTGGAATTGCATTGAAAGCATAGGAAAAGAGGCAGAACGTCCACAATGATGCACTTGGCCAAAAAGGGCGTATGCGTTTTTTCCTGAATATATTCAGGAAAAAACGCATACGCCCTTTTTGGCCAACCAAGCAAGCTTGCAAAGGAAATCTGCACTACAATGAAGTCTCACTTCCCCCCGGTCAAAAGGGCCATCTGAAAAAAGTGTAAAATCCAGAAAGGCAGGACAGGCCATGGAGAACTGGGAGCCTTGTTATGCTGATGGGCGGGATGTAAATTGCCAAAAGACACTCGGGACAAGTGTATGGTGTTTCCTGAAACATCTAAAAAACAAAGCAACAGAGCCTAGGGCACTTCCACTTATGGTCCTATAGCTTAGGGAAATTAAAATCAAAAAGACACAGCCACCCCAAAGTTTGGGACGCCTCTGTTTACAAGAACCTCGTTTACAGTACAAGTTCAACATCGCAGAAAGTGAAAAATGGATAAAGAAGTTGTGGTATTTACTTACAAAGCAATATCACTCAGCAATGAAATCTATGTCATCAGGCCCTTAGCAGCACAATGAGTGGATTCAGGTATGATGATTCTAACTGAAATAAGTCACACAGAAAAAGAAACATCATAAGATATCAGTAATACACGGAATGTAAACTTGGCTACACAGGAACTGAATTACAGAACAGAACAGGGTCTCAAATTTAGAAAACCAACTTATGCTTGCTTAAGGGTAAAGGTGAGTTGGGGTGCTGCATAAAACCAGAGATTGAAATAAGCACAGATAAAGTTCCTTAAGCCAAATATGGAATAGACAAGAGCTACTCCTTGCTCAACGAAATGGACCCAACACCCCATATTAAATGCCTAAGAATGTACGTGACTAGTAAGTATCTTAAAACCTATGGATTGCTATGTCTCCGAAAGAGAATCAAGCATGTGTACAGGGGCATAAACGCAGCAGTGATAGGATTGGAGAGGTTCGGTGAGCAAATGAAGACCCTTTGAAGTCATATTGCATGGTACCCATTCCACGGGTTTCAACTACCCAGGTTTAAGGTATTCCTACTTCAGCTAAAACATGCATGTGGAACCCAGAGTATGATCAACCATGTGATCGGGAAACGTGTTCAAATATGTCTCAGTTTTCGTACCCTGGTACTCGGCTGCAACATTCCAGACGCTTTACTAACACTCTCCCCACTTGGAGATTCATTGCCTTTAACCTCCTGTTTGGCCCAGTTTGCAATTTCTGCGGAAGATGAACAGGAATAGCGAGAACCAATCAGAGACTAGCTGGAGGTGTCTGGACGGGCAAATTTAACTCTCATTTCCCACCAGGAAGAGGAAATAACCAAAGGCTCAGCGTGCCGTGCCGGAACCAGATTAGGGCCTGAAGCCATCCTGCGGTGTTGCGGCCAGGTCACAAGAAAGCGAGTTGAAGAAAGGAGCTCAGGGGCACTGTAATTCACAAACCTGCAGAGTTATAAATGACAGCTATCGTCCAAAAATATACTGAAGTAAGGCTGCCAAGAGGACTTGAAAGCGGGGCAGAATTGCAGGAAACCGATTTCAGGAGGTAGACTGGAATTGCATTGAAAGCATAGGAAAAGAGGCAGAACGTCCACAATGATGCACTTGGCCAAAAAGGGCGTATGCGTTTTTTCCTGAATATATTCAGGAAAAAACGCATACGCCCTTTTTGGCCAACCAAGCAAGCTTGCAAAGGAAATCTGCACTACAATGAAGTCTCACTTCCCCCCGGTCAAAAGGGCCATCTGAAAAAAGTGTAAAATCCAGAAAGGCAGGACAGGTCATGGAGAACTGGGAGCCTTGTTATGCTGATGGGCGGGATGTAAATTGCCAACAGACACTCGGGAGAAGTGTATGGTGTTTCCTGAAACATCTAAAAAACAAAGCAACAGAGCCTAGGGCAATTCCACTTATGGTCCTATACCTTAGGGAAATTAAAATCAAAAAGACACAGCCACCCCAAAGTTTGGGACGCCTCTGTTTACAAGAACCTCGTTTACCGTACAAGTTCAATATCACAGAAAGTGAAAAATGGATAAAGAACTTGTGGTACTTACGTACAATGCAGTATCACTCAGCAATGAAATCTATGTCATCAGGCCCGTAGCAGCATAATGAGTGGATTCAGGTACGATGATTCTAACTGAAATAAGTCACACCAAAAAAGAAACATCATAAGATATCAGTAATACACGGAATGTAAACTTGGCTACACAGGAACTGAATTCCAAAACAGAACAGGGTCTCAAATTTAGAAAACCAACTTATGCTTGCTTAAGGGGAAAGGTGAGTTGGGGTGCTGCCTAAAACCAGAGATTGAAATGAGCACAGATAAAATTCCTTAAGCCAAATATGGAATAGACAAGAGCTACTCCTTGCTCAACGAAATGGACTCAACACCCCATATTAAACGCCTAAGAATGTACCTGACTAGTAAGTACCTTAAATCCTAGGTATTGCTATGTCTACAAAAGAGAATCAAGCGTGTGTACAGGGGTATAAACGCAGCAGTGATAGGATTGGAGAGGTTCGGTGAGCAAATGAAGACACTTTGAAGTCATACTGCATGGTACCCCTTCCACGGGTCTCAACTCTCCAGGTTTAAGGTATTCTTCCTTCAGCTAAAACATGCATGTGGAACCCAGAGTATGATCAACCCTGTGAACGGGAGACGTGTTCAAATATGTCTCAGTTTTCCTCCCCTGGTACTCAGGTGCAACATTCCAGACGCTTCACTAACACTCTCCCCCCTTGGAGAGTCAGCACCTTTAACCTCCTGTTTGGCCCAGTTTGCAATTTCTGTGGAAGATGAACAGGAATAGGGAGAACAAATGAGAGACTAGCTGGAGGTGTCTGGACGGGCAAATTTAACTCTCATTTCCCACCAGGAAGAGGAAATAACCAAAGGCTCAGCGTGCCGTTCCGGAACCAGATTAGGGCCTGAAGCCATCCTGCGGTGTTGCGGCCAGCTCAAAAGAAAGCGAGTTGAAGAAAGGAGCTCAGGGTCACTGTAATTCACAAACCTGCAGAGTTATAAATGACAGCTATCGTCCAAAAATATACTGAAGTAAGGCTGCCAAGAGGACTTGAAAGCGGGGCAGAATTGCAGGAAACCGATTTCAGGAGGTAGACTGGAATTGCATTGAAAGCATAGGAAACGAGGCAGAATGTCCACAATGATGCACTTGGCCATAAAGGGCGTATGCGTTTTTTCCTGAATATATTCAGGAAAAAACGCATACGCCCTTTTTGGTCAACCAAGCAAGCTTGCAAAGGAAATCTGCACTACAATGAAGTCTCACTTCCCCCCGGTCAAAAGGGCCATCTGAAAAAAGTGTAAAATCCAGAAAGGCAGGACAGGCCATGGAGAACTGGGAGCCTTGTTATGCTGATGGGTGGGATGTAAATTGCCAACAGACACTCGGGAGAAGTGTATGGTGTTTCTTGAAACATCTAAAACACAAAGCAACAGAGCCTAGGGCACTTCCACTTATGGTCCTATAGCTTAGGGAAATTAAAATCAAAAAGACACAGCCACCCCAAAGTTTGGGACGCCTCTGTTTACAAGAACCTCGTTTACAGTACAAGTACAACATCGCAGAAAGTGAAAAATGGATAAAGAAGTTGTGGTATTTACTTACAAAGCAATATCACTCAGCAATGAAATCTATGTCATCAGGCCCATAGCAGCATAATGAGCGGATTCAGGTACGATGACTCTAACTGAAATAAGTCACACCGAAAAAGAAACATCATAAGATATCAGTAATACACGGAATGTAAACTTGGCTACACAGGAACTGAATTCCAAAACAGAACAGGGTCTCAAATTTAGAAAACCAACTTATGCTTGCTTAAGGGGAAAGGTGAGTTGGGGTGCTGCATAAAACCAGAGATTGAAATGAGCACAGATAAAGTTCCTTAAGCCAAATATGGAACAGACAAGAGCTACTCCTTGCTCAACGAAATGGACTCAACACCGCATATTAAACGCCTAAGAATGTACCTGACTAGTAAGTATCTTAAAACCTATGGATTGCTATGTCTCCGAAAGAGAATCAAGCGTGTGTACAGGGGCATAAACGCAGCAGTGATAGGATTGGAGAGGTTCGGTGAGCAAATGAAGACCCTTTGAAGTCATATTGCATGGTACCCATTCCACGGGTTTCAACTACCCAGGTTTAAGGTATTCTTCCTTCAGCTAAAACATGCATGTGGATCCTAGAGTATGATCAACCGTGTGATCCGAGACGTGTTCAAATATGTCTCAGTTTTCGTACCCTGGTACTCGGGTGCAACATTCCAGACGCTTTACTAACACTCTCCCCACGTGGAGAGTCAGCCCCTTTAACCTCCTGTTTGGCCCAGTTTGCAATTTCTGCGGAAGATGAACAGGAATAGCGAGAACCAATGAGAGACTAGCTGGAGGTGTCTGGACGAGCAAATTTAACTCTCATTTCCCACCAGGAAGAGGAAATAACCAAAGGCTCAGCGTGCCGTGCCGGAACCAGATTAGGGCCTGAAGCCATCCTGCGGTGTTGCGGCCAGGTCACAAGAAAGCGAGTTGAAGAAAGGAGCTCAGGGGCACTGTAATTCACAAACCTGCAGAGTTATAAATGACAGCTATCGTCCAAAAATATACTGAAGTAAGGCTGCCAAGAGGATTGAAAGCTGGGCAGAATTGCAGGAAACTGATTTCAGGAGGTAGACTGGAATTGCATTGAAAGCATAGGAAAAGAGGCAGAACGTCCATAATGATGCACTTCGCCAAAAAGGGCGTATGCGTTTTTTCCTGAATACATTCAGGAAAAAACGCATACGCCCTTTTTGGCCAACCAAGCAAACTTGCAAATGAAATCTGCACTACAATGAAGTCTCACTTCCCCCCGTCAAAAGGGTCATCTGAAAAACCTGTAAAATCCAGAAAGGCAGGACAGGCCATGGAGAACTGGGAGCCTTGTTATGCTGATGGGCGGGATGTAAATTGCCAACAGACACTCGGGAGAAGTGTATGGTGTTTCCTGAAACATCTAAAAAACAAAGCAACAGAGCCTAGGGCACTTCCACTTATGGTCCTATAGCTTAGGGAAATTAAAATCAAAAAGACACAGCCACCCCAAAGTTTGGGACGCCTCTGTTTACAAGAACCTCGATACAGTACAAGTACAACATCGCAGAAAGTGAAAAATGGATAAAGAAGTTGTGGTATTTACTTACAAAGCAATATCACTCAGCAATGAAATCTATGTCATCAGGCCCTTAGCAGCACAATGAGTGGATTCAGGTATGATGATTCTAACTGAAATATGTCACACAGAAAAAGAAACATCATAAGATATCAGTAATACACGGAATGTAAACTTGGCTACACAGGAACTGAATTACAGAACAGAACAGTGTCTCAAATTTAGAAAACCAACTTATGCTTGCTTAAGGGGAAAGGTGAGTTGGGGTGCTGCATAAAACCAGAGATTGAAATGAGCACAGATAAAGTTCCTTAAGCCAAATATGGAATAGACAAGAGCTACTCCTTGCTCAACGAAATGGACTCAACACCGCATATTAAACGCCTAAGAATGTACCTGACTAGTAAGTATCTTAAAACCTATGGATTGCTATGTCTCCAAAAGAGAATCAAGCATGTGTACAGGGGCATAAACGCAGCAGTGATAGGATTGGAGAGGATCGGTGAGCAAATGAAGACCCTTTGAAATCATATTGCATGGTACCCATTACACGGGTCTCAACTCTCCAGGTTTAAGGGATTCTTCCTTCAGCTAAAACATGCATGTGGAACCCAGAGTATGATCAACCGTGTGAACAGGAGACGTGTTCAAATATGTCTCAGTTTTCCTCCCCTGGTACTCGGGTGCAACATTCCAGACGCTTTACTAACACTCTCCCCACTTGGAGAGTCAGCGCCTTTAACCTCCTGTTTGGCCCAGTTTGCAATTGCTGCGGAAGATGAACAGGAATAGCGAGAACCAATCAGAGACTAGCTGGAGGTGTCTGGACGGGCAAATTTAACTCTCATTTCCCACCAGGAAGAGGAAATAACCAAAGGCTCAGCGTGCCGTGCCGGAACCAGATTAGGGCCTGAAGCCATGTTGCGGTGTTGCGGCCAGGTCACAAGAAAGCGAGTTGAAGAAAGGAGCTCAGGGACACTGTAATTCACAAACCTGCAGAGTTATAAATGACAGCTATCGTCCAAAAATATACTGAAGTAAGGCTGCCAAGAGGACTTGAAAGCGGGGCAGAATTGCAGGAAACCGATTTCAGGAGGTAGACTGGAATTGCATTGAAAGCATAGGAAAAGAGGCAGAACGTCCACAATGATGCACTTGGCCGAAAAGGGCGTATGCGTTTTTTCCGGAATATATTCAGGAAAAAACGCATTCGCCCTTTTTGGCCAACCAAGCAAGCTTGCAAAGGAAATCTGCACTACAATGAAGTCTCACTTCCCCCCAGTCAAAAGGGCCATCTGAAAAAAGTGTAAAATCCAGAAAGGCAGGACAGGCCATGGAGAACTGGGAGCCTTGTTATGCTGATGGGCGGGATGTAAATTGCCAACAGACACTCGGGAGAAGTGTATGGTGTTTCCTGAAACATCTAAAAAACAAAGCAACAGAGCCTAGGGCACTTCCACTTATGGTCCTATAGCTTAGGGAAATTAAAATAAAAAAGACACAGCCACCCCAAAGTTTGGGACGCCTCTGTTTACAAGAACCTCGTTTACTGTACAAGTTCAACATTGCAGAAAGTGAAAAATGGATAAAGAAGTTGTAGTATTTACTTACAAAGCAATATCACTCAGCAATGAAATCTATGTCATCAGGCCCTTAGCAGCATAATGAGTGGATTCAGGTATGATGATTCTAACTGAAATAAGTCACACCGAAAAAGAAACATCATAAGATATCAGTAATACATGGAATGTAAACTTGGCTACACAGGAACTGAATTCCAAAACAGAACAGGGTCTCAAATTTAGAAAACCAACTTATGCTTGCTTAAGGGGAAAGGTGAGTTGGGGTGCTGCATAAAACCAGAGATTGAAATGAGCACAGATAAAGTTCCTTAAGCCAAATATGGAACAGACAAGAGCTACTCCTTGCTCAACGAAATGGACTCAACACCGCATATTAAACGCCTAAGAATGTACCTGACTAGTAAGTATCTTAAAACCTATGGATTGCTATGTCTCCGAAAGAGAATCAAGCGTGTGTACAGGGGCATAAACGCAGCAGTGATAGGATTGGAGAGGTTCGGTGAGCAAATGAAGACCCTTTGAAGTCATATTGCATGGTACCCATTCCACGGGTTTCAACTACCCAGGTTTAAGGTATTCTTCCTTCAGCTAAAACATGCATGTGGATCCTAGAGTATGATCAACCGTGTGATCCGAGACGTGTTCAAATATGTCTCAGTTTTCGTACCCTGGTACTCGGGTGCAACATTCCAGACGCTTTGCTAACACTCTCCCCACGTGGAGAGTCAGCCCCTTTAACCTCCTGTTTGGCCCAGTTTGCAATTTCTGCGGAAGATGAACAGGAATAGCGAGAACCAATGAGAGACTAGCTGGAGGTGTCTGGACGAGCAAATTTAACTCTCATTTCCCACCAGGAAGAGGAAATAACCAAAGGCTCAGCGTGCCGTGCCGGAACCAGATTAGGGCCTGAAGCCATCCTGCGGTGTTGCGGCCAGGTCACAAGAAAGCGAGTTGAAGAAAGGAGCTCAGGGGCACTGTAATTCACAAACCTGCAGAGTTATAAATGACAGCTATCGTCCAAAAATATACTGAAGTAAGGCTGCCAAGAGGATTGAAAGCTGGGCAGAATTGCAGGAAACTGATTTCAGGAGGTAGACTGGAATTGCATTGAAAGCATAGGAAAAGAGGCAGAACGTCCATAATGATGCACTTCGCCAAAAAGGGCGTATGCGTTTTTTCCTGAATACATTCAGGAAAAAACGCATACGCCCTTTTTGGCCAACCAAGCAAACTTGCAAATGAAATCTGCACTACAATGAAGTCTCACTTCCCCCCGTCAAAAGGGTCATCTGAAAAACCTGTAAAATCCAGAAAGGCAGGACAGGCCATGGAGAACTGGGAGCCTTGTTATGCTGATGGGCGGGATGTAAATTGCCAACAGACACTCGGGAGAAGTGTATGGTGTTTCCTGAAACATCTAAAAAACAAAGCAACAGAGCCTAGGGCACTTCCACTTATGGTCCTATAGCTTAGGGAAATTAAAATCAAAAAGACACAGCCACCCCAAAGTTTGGGACGCCTCTGTTTACAAGAACCTCGATACAGTACAAGTACAACATCGCAGAAAGTGAAAAATGGATAAAGAAGTTGTGGTATTTACTTACAAAGCAATATCACTCAGCAATGAAATCTATGTCATCAGGCCCTTAGCAGCACAATGAGTGGATTCAGGTATGATGATTCTAACTGAAATATGTCACACAGAAAAAGAAACATCATAAGATATCAGTAATACACGGAATGTAAACTTGGCTACACAGGAACTGAATTACAGAACAGAACAGGGTCTCAAATTTAGAAAACCAACTTATGCTTGCTTAAGGGTAAAGGTGAGTTGGGGTGCTGCATAAAACCAGAGATTGAAATGAGCACAGATAAAGTTCCTTAAGCCAAATATGGAATAGACAAGAGCTACTCCTTGCTCAACGAAATGGACTCAACACCGCATATTAAACGCCTAAGAATGTACCTGACTAGTAAGTATCTTAAAACCTATGGATTGCTATGTCTCCAAAAGAGAATCAAGCATGTGTACAGGGGCATAAACGCAGCAGTGATAGGATTGGAGAGGATCGGTGAGCAAATGAAGACCCTTTGAAGTCATATTGCATGGTACCCATTACACGGGTCTCAACTCTCCAGGTTTAAGGGATTCTTCCTTCAGCTAAAACATGCATGTGGAACCCAGAGTATGATCAACCGTGTGAACAGGAGACGTGTTCAAATATGTCTCAGTTTTCCTCCCCTGGTACTCGGGTGCAACATTCCAGACGCTTTACTAACACTCTCCCCACTTGGAGAGTCAGCGCCTTTAACCTCCTGTTTGGCCCAGTTTGCAATTGCTGCGGAAGATGAACAGGAATAGCGAGAACCAATCAGAGACTAGCTGGAGGTGTCTGGACGGGCAAATTTAACTCTCATTTCCCACCAGGAAGAGGAAATAACCAAAGGCTCAGCGTGCCGTGCCGGAACCAGATTAGGGCCTGAAGCCATGTTGCGGTGTTGCGGCCAGGTCACAAGAAAGCGAGTTGAAGAAAGGAGCTCAGGGACACTGTAATTCACAAACCTGCAGAGTTATAAATGACAGCTATCGTCCAAAAATATACTGAAGTAAGGCTGCCAAGAGGACTTGAAAGCGGGGCAGAATTGCAGGAAACCGATTTCAGGAGGTAGACTGGAATTGCATTGAAAGCATAGGAAAAGAGGCAGAACGTCCACAATGATGCACTTGGCCGAAAAGGGCGTATGCGTTTTTTCCGGAATATATTCAGGAAAAAACGCATTCGCCCTTTTTGGCCAACCAAGCAAGCTTGCAAAGGAAATCTGCACTACAATGAAGTCTCACTTCCCCCCAGTCAAAAGGGCCATCTGAAAAAAGTGTAAAATCCAGAAAGGCAGGACAGGCCATGGAGAACTGGGAGCCTTGTTATGCTGATGGGCGGGATGTAAATTGCCAACAGACACTCGGGAGAAGTGTATGGTGTTTCCTGAAACATCTAAAAAACAAAGCAACAGAGCCTAGGGCACTTCCACTTATGGTCCTATAGCTTAGGGAAATTAAAATCAAAAAGACACAGCCACCCCAAAGTTTGGGACGCCTCTGTTTACAAGAACCTCGTTTACAGTACAAGTTCAACATTGCAGAAAGTGAAAAATGGATAAAGAAGTTGTAGTATTTACTTACAAAGCAATATCACTCAGCAATGAAATCTATGTCATCAGGCCCTTAGCAGCATAATGAGTGGATTCAGGTATGATGATTCTAACTGAAATAAGTCACACCGAAAAAGAAACATCATAAGATATCAGTAATACATGGAATGTAAACTTGGCTACACAGGAACTGAATTCCAAAACAGAACAGGGTCTCAAATTTAGAAAACCAACTTATGCTTGCTTAAGGGGAAAGGTGAGTTGGGGTGCTGCATAAAACCAGAGATTGAAATGAGCACAGATAAAGTTCCTTAAGCCAAATATGGAATAGACAAGAGCTACTCCTTGCTCAACGAAATGGACTCAACACCCCATATTAAACGCCTAAGAATGTACCTGACTAGTAAGTATCTTAAAACCTAGGGATTGCTATGTCTCCGAAAGAGAATCAAGCATGTGTAGAGGGGCATAAACGCAGCAGTGATAGGATTGGAGAGGTTCGGTGAGCAAATGAAGACCCTTTGAAATCATATTGCATGGTACCCATTCCATGGGTTTCAACTACCCAGGTTTAAGGTATTCTTCCTTCAGCTAAAACATGCATGTGGAACCTAGAGTATGATCAACCATGTGATCGGGAGACGTGTTCAAATATGTCTCAGTTTTCCTCCCCTCGTACTCGGGTGCAACATTCCAGACGCTTTACTAACACTCTCCCCACTTGGAGAGTCAGCGCCTTTAACCTCCTGTTTGGCCCAGTTTGCAATTTCTGCGGAAGATGAACAGGAATAGCGAGAACCAATCAGAGACTAGCTGGAGGTGTCTGGACGGGCAAATTTAACTCTCATTTCCCACCAGGAAGAGGAATTAACCAAAGGCTCAGCGTGCCGTGCCGGAACCAGATTAGGGCCTGAAGCCATCCTGCGGTGTTGCGGCCAGGTCACAAGAAAGCGAGTTGAAGAAAGGAGCTCAGGGGCACTGTAATTCACAAACCTGCAGAGTTATAAATGACAGCTATCGTCCAAAAATATACTGAAGTAAGGCTGCCAAGAGGACTTGAAAGCGGGGCAGAATTGCAGGAAACCGATTTCAGGAGGTAGACTGGAATTGCATTGAAAGCATAGGAAAAGAGGCAGAACGTCCACAATGATGCACTTGGCCAAAAAGGGCGTATGCGTTTTTTCCTGAATATATTCAGGAAAAAACGCATACGCCCTTTTTGGCCAACCAAGCAAGCTTGCAAAGGAAATCTGCACTACAATGAAGTCTCACTTCCCCCCGGTCAAAAGGGCCATCTGAAAAAAGTGTAAAATCCAGAAAGGCAGGACAGGCCATGGAGAACTGGGAGCCTTGTTATGCTGATGGGCGGGATGTAAATTGCCAACAGACACTCGGGAGAAGTGTATGGTGTTTCCTGAAACATCTAAAACACAAAGCAACAGAGCCTAGGGCACTTCCACTTATGGTCCTATAGCTTAGGGAAATTAAAATCAAAAAGACACAGCCACCCCAAAGTTTGGGACGCCTCTGTTTACAAAAACCTCGTTTACCGTACAAGTTCAATATCACAGAAAGTGAAAAATGGATACAGAACTTGTGGTAATTATGTACAATGTAGTATCACTCAGCAATGAAATCTATGTCATCAGGCCCGTAGCAGCATAATGAGTGTATTCAGGTACGATGATTCTAACTGAAATAAGTCACACCGAAAAAGAAACATCATAAGATATCAGTAATACACGGAATGTAAACTTGGCTACACAGGAACTGAATTCCAAAACAGAACAGGGTCTCAAATTTAGAAAACCAACTTATGCTTGCTTAAGGGGAAAGGTGAGTTGGGGTGCTGCATAAAACCAGAGATTGAAATGAGCACAGATAAAATTCCTTAAGCCAAATATGGAATAGACAAGAGCTACTCCTTGCTCAACGAAATGGACTCAACACCCCATATTAAATGCGTAAGAATGTACCTGACTAGTAAGTATCTTAAAACCTATGGATTGCTATGTCTCCAAAAGAGAATCAAGCGTGTGTACAGGGACATAAACGCAGCAGTGATAGGATAGGAGAGGTTCGGTGAGCAAATGAAGACCCTTTGAAGTCATATTGCATGGTTCCAATTACACGGGTCTCAACTCTCAAGGTTTAAGGTATTCTTCCTTCAGCTAAAACATGCATGTGGAACCCAGAGTATGATCAACCGTGTGAACGGGAGACGTGTTCAAATATGTCTCAGTTTTCCTCCCCTGGTACTCGGGTGCAACATTCCAGACGCTTTACTAACACCCTCCCGACTTGGAGAGTCAGTCCCTTTAACCTCCTGTTTGGCCCAGTTTGCAATTTCTGCGGAAGATGAACAGGAATAGCGAGAACCAATGAGAGACTAGCTGGAGGTGTCTGGACGGGCAAATTTAACTCTCATTACCCACCAGGAAGAGGAAATAACCAAAGGCTCAGCGTGCCGTGCCGGAACCAGATTAGGGCCTGAAGCCATCCTGCGGTGTTGCGGCCAGGTCACAAGAAAGCGAGTTGAAGAAAGGAGCTCAGGGGCACTGTAATTCACAAACCTGCAGAGTTATAAATGACAGCTATCGTCCAAAAATATACTGAAGTAAGGCTGCCAAGAGGACTTGAAAGCGGGGCAGAATTGCAGGAAACCGATTTCAGGAGGTAGACTGGAATTGCATTGAAAGCATAGGAAAAGAGGCAGAACGTCCACAATGATGCACTTGACCAAAAAGGGCGTATGCGTTTTTCCCTGAATATATTCAGGAAAATACGCATACGCCCTTTTTGGCCAACCAAGCAAGCTTGCAAAGGAAATCTGCACTACAATGAAGTCTCACTTCCCCCCGGTCAAAAGGGCCATCTGAAAAAAGTGTAAAATCCAGAAAGGCAGGACAGGCCATGGAGAACTGGGAGCCTTGTTATGCTGATGGGCGGGATGTAAATTGCCAACAGACACTCGGGAGAAGTGTATGGTGTTTCCTGAAACATCTAAAACACAAAGCAACAGAGCCTAGGGCACTTCCACTTATGGTCCTATAGCTTAGGGAAATTAAAATCAAAAAGACACAGCCACCCCAAAGTTTGGGACGCCTCTGTTTACAAGAACCTCGTTTACCGTACAAGTTCAATATCACAGAAAGTGAAAAATGGATACAGAACTTGTGGTAATTACGTACAATGTAGTATCACTCAGCAATGAAATCTATGTCATCAGGCCCGTAGCAGCATAATGAGTGGATTCAGGTACGATGATTCTAACTGAAATCAGTCACACCGAAAAAGAAACATCATAAGATATCAGTAATACATGGAATGTAAACTTGGCTACACAGGAACTGAATTCCAAAACAGAACAGGGTCTCAAATTTAGAAAACCAACTTATGCTTGCTTAAGGGTAAAGGTGAGTTGGGGTGCTGCGTAAAACCAGAGATTGAAATGAGCACAGATAAAATTCCTTAAGCCAAATATGGAATAGACAAGAGCTACTCCTTTCTCAACGAAATGGACTCAACACCCCATATTAAACGCCTAAGAATGTACCTGACTAGTAAGTACCTTAAATCCTAGGTATTGCTATGTCTACAAAAGAGAATCAAGCGTGTGTACAGGGGTATAAACGCAGCAGTGATAGGATTGGAGAGGTTCGGTGAGCAAATGAAGACACTTTGAAGTCATACTGCATGGTACCCCTTCCACGGGTCTCAACTCTCCAGGTTTAAGGTATTCTTCCTTCAGCTAAAACATGCATGTGGAACCCAGAGTATGATCAACCCTGTGAACGGGAGACGTGTTCAAATATGTCTCAGTTTTCCTCCCCTGGTACTCGGGTGCAACATTCCAGACACTTCACTAACACTCTCCCCCCTTGGAGAGTCAGCACCTTTAACCTCCTGTTTGGCCCAGTTTGCAATTTCTGTGGAAGATGAACAGGAATAGGGAGAACAAATGAGAGACTAGCTGGAGGTGTCTGGACGGGCAAATTTAACTCTCATTTCCCACCAGGAAGAGGAAATAACCAAAGGCTCAGCGTGCCGTGCTGGAACCAGATTAGGGCCTGAAGCCATCCTGCGGTGTTGCGGCCAGCTCAAAAGAAAGCGAGTTGAAGAAAGGAGCTCAGGGTCACTGTAATTCACAAACCTGCAGAGTTATAAATGACAGCTATCGTCCAAAAATATACTGAAGTAAGGCTGCCAAGAGGACTTGAAAGCGGGGCAGAATTGCAGGAAACCGATTTCAGGAGGTAGACTGGAATTGTATTGAAAGCATAGGAAACGAGGCAGAATGTCCACAATGATGCACTTGGCCATAAAGGGCGTATGCGTTTTTTCCTGAATATATTCAGGAAAAAACGCATACGCCCTTTTTGGTCAACCAAGCAAGCTTGCAAAGGAAATCTGCACTACAAGGAAGTCTCACTTCCCCCCGGTCAAAAGGGCCATCTGAAAAAAGTGTAAAATCCAGAAAGGCAGGACAGGCCATGGAGAACTGGGAGCCTTGTTATGCTGATGGGCGGGATGTAAATTGCCAAAAGACACTCGGGAGAAGTGTATGGTGTTTCTTGAAACATCTAAAACACAAAGCAACAGAGCCTAGGGCACTTCCACTTATGGTCCTATAGCTTAGGGAAATTAAAATCAAAAAGACACAGCCACCCCAAAGTTTGGGACGCCTCTGTTTACAAGAACCTCGTTTATAGTACAAGTACAACATCGCAGAATGTGAAAAATGGATAAAGAAGTTGTGGTATTTACTTACAAAGCAATATCACTCAGCAATGAAATCTATGTCATCAGGCCCATAGCAGCATAATGAGCGGATTCAGGTACGATGATTCTAACTGAAATAAGTCACACAGAAAAAGAAACATCATAAGATATCAGTAATACACGGAATGTAAACTTGGCTACACAGGAACTGAATTACAGAACAGAACAGGGTCTCAAATTTAGAAAACCAACTTATGCTTGCTTAAGGGGAAAGGTGAGTTGGGGTGCTGCATAAAACCAGAGATTGAAATGAGCACAGATAAAGTTCCTTAAGCCAAATATGGAATAGACAAGAGCTACTCCTTGCTCAACGAAATGGACTCAACACCCCATATTAAACACCTAAGAATGTACCTGACTAGTAAGTATCTTAAAACCTATGGATTGCTATGTCTCCAAAAGAGAATGAAGCATGTGTACAGGGGCATAAACGCAGCAGTGATAGGATTGGAGAGGTTCGGTGAGCAAATGAAGACCCTTTGAAGTCATATTGCATGGTACCCATTCCACGGGTCTCAACTCTCCAGGTTTAAGGTATTCTTCCTTCAGCTAAAACATGCATGTGGAACCCAGAGTATGATCAACCATATGAATGGGAGACGTGTTCAAATATGTCTCAGTTTTCCTCCCCTGGTACTCGGGTGCAACATTCCAGACGCTTTACTAACACTCTCCCCACTTGGAGAGTCAGCGCCTTTAACCTCCTGTTTGGCCCAGTTTGCAATTTCTGCGGAAGATGAACAGGAATAGGGAGAACCAATGAGAGACTAGCTGGAGGTGTCTGGACGGGCAAATTTAACTCTCATTTCCCACCAGGAAGAGGAAATAACCAAAGGCTCAGCGTGCCGTGCCGGAACCAGATTAGGGCCTGAAGCCATCCTGCGGTGTTGCGGCCAGCTCAAAAGAAAGCGAGTTGAAGAAAGGAGCTCAGGGGCACTGTAATTCACAAACCTGCAGAGTTATAAATGACAGCTATCGTCCAAAAATATACTGAAGTAAGGCTGCCAAGAGGACTTGAAAGCGGGGCAGAATTGCAGGAAACCGATTTCAGGAGGTAGACTGGAATTGCATTGAAAGCATAGGAAACGAGGCAGAATGTCCACAATGATGCACTTGGCCAAAAAGGGCGTATGTGTTTTTTCCTGAATATATTCAGGAAAAAACGCATACGCCCTTTTTGGTCAACCAAGCAAGCTTGCAAAGAAATCTGCACTACAATGAAGTCTCACTTCCCCTGGTCAAAAGGGCCATCTGAAAAAAGTGTAAAATCCAGAAAGGCAGGACAGGCCATGGAGAACTGGGAGCCTTGTTATGCTGATGGGCGGGATGTAAATTGCCAACAGACACTCGGGAGAAGTGTATGGTGTTTCTTGAAACATCTAAAACACAAAGCAACAGAGCCTAGGGCACTTCCACTTATGGTCCTATAGGGTAGGGAAATTAAAATCAAAAAGACACAGCCACCCCAAAGTTTGGGACGCCTCTGTTTACAAGAACCTCGTTTACAGTACAAGTACAACATCGCAGAAAGTGAAAAATGGATAAAGAAGTTGTGGTATTTACTTACAAAGCAATATCACTCAGCAATGAAATCTATGTCATCAGGCCCATAGCAGCATAATGAGCGGATTCAGGTACGATGATTCTAACTGAAATAAGTCACACCGAAAAAGAAACATCATAAGATATCAGTAATACACGGAATGTAAACTTGGCTACACAGGAACTGAATTCCAAAACAGAACAGGGTCTCAAATTTAGAAAACCAACTTATGCTTGCTTAAGGGTAAAGGTGAGTTGGGGTGCTGCATAAAACCAGAGATTGAAATGAGCACAGATAAAGTTCCTTAAGCCAAATATGGAATAGACAAGAGCTACTCCTTGCTCAACGAAATGGACTCAACACCCCATATTAAACGCCTAAGAATGTACCTGACTAGTAAGTATCTTAAAACCTATGGATTGCTATGTCTCCAAAAGAGAATGAAGCATGTGTACAGGGGCATAAACGAAGCAGTGATAGGATTGGAGAGGTTCAGTGAGCAAATGAAGACCCTTTGAAGTCATATTGCATGGTACCCATTACACAGGTCTCAACTCTCCAGGTTTAAGGTATTCTTCCTTCAGCTAAAACATGCATGTGGAACCCAGAGTATGATCAACCGTGTGAATGGGAGACGTGTTCAAATATGTCTCAGTTTTCCTCCCCTGGTACTCGGGTGCAACATTGCAGACGCTTTACTAACACTCTCCCCACTTGGAGAGTCAGCGCCTTTAACCTCCTGTTTGGCCCAGTTTGCAATTTCTGCGGAAGATGAACAGGAATAGGGAGAACCAATGAGAGACTAGCTGGAGGTGTCTGGACGGGCAAATTTAACTCTCATTTCCTACCAGGAAGAGGAAATAACCAAAGGCTCAGCGTGCCGTGCCGGAACAAGATTAGGGCCTGAAGCCATCCTGCGGTGTTGCGGCCAGCTCAAAAGTAAGCGAGTTGAAGAAAGGAGCTCAGGGGCACTGTAATTCACAAACCTGCAGAGTTATAAATGACAGCTATCGTCCAAAAATATACTGAAGTAAGGCTGCCAAGAGGACTTGAAAGCGGGGCAGAATTGCAGGAAACCGATTTCAGGAGGTAGACTGGAATTGCATTGAAAGCATAGGAAAAGAGGCAGAACGTCCACAATGATGCAGTTGGCCGAAAAGGGCGTATGCGTTTTTTCCTGAATATATTCAGGAAAAAACGCATACGCCCTTTTTGGCCAACCAAGCAAGCTTGCAAAGGAAATCTGCACTACAATGAAGTCTCACTTCCCCCCGGTCAAAAGGGCCATCTGAAAAAAGTGTAAAATCCAGAAAGGCAGGACAGGCCATGGAGAACTGGGAGCCTTGTTATGCTGATGGGCGGGATGTAAATTGCCAACAGACACTCGGGAGAAGTGTATGGTGTTTCCTGAAACCTCTAAAAAACAAAGCAACAGAGCCTAGGGCACTTCCACTTATGGTCCTATAGCTTAGGGAAATTAAAATCAAAAAGACACAGCCACCCCAAAGTTTGGGACGCCTCTGTTTACAAGAACCTCGTTTACCGTACAAGTTCAATATCACAGAAAGTGAAAAATGGATAAAGAACTTGTGGTACTTACGTACAATGCAGTATCACTCAGCAATGAAATCTATGTCATCAGGCCCGTAGCAGCATAATGAGTGGATTCAGGTATGATGATTCTAACTGAAATAAGTCACACAGAAAAAGAAACATCATAAGATATCACTAATACACGGAATGTAAACTTGGCTACACAGGAACTGAATTCCAAAACAGAACAGGGTCTCAAATTTAGAAAACCAACTTATGCTTGCTTAAGGGGAAAGGTGAGTTGGGGTGCTGCATAAAACCAGAGATTGAAATGAACACAGATAAACTTCCTTAAGCCAAATATGGAATAGACAAGAGCTACTCCTTGCTCAACGAAATGGACTCAACACCCCATATTAAACGCCTAAGAATGTACCTGACTAGTAAGTATCTTAAAACCTATGGATTGCTATGTCTCCAAAAGAGAATCAAGCGTGTGTACAGGGGCATAAACGCAGCAGTGATAGGATTGGAGAGGTTCGGTGAGCAAATGAAGACCCTTTGAAGTCATATTGCATGGTACCCATTCCACGGGTCTCAACTCTCCAGGTTTAAGGAATTCTTCCTTCAGCTAAAACATGCATGTGGAACCCAGAGTATGATCAACCATGTGAACGGGAGACGTGTTCAAATATGTCTCAGTTTTCCTCCCATGGTACTCGGGTGCAACATTCCAGACGCTTTACTAACACTCTCCCCACTTGGAGAGTCAGCGCCTTTAACCTCCTGTTTGGCCCAGTTTGCAATTTCTGCGGAAGATGAACAGGAATAGCGAGAACCAATCAGAGACTAGCTGGAGGTGTCTGGATGGGCAAATTTAACTCTCATTTCCCACCAGGAAGAGGAAATAACCAAAGGCTCAGCGTGCCGTGCCGGAACCAGATTAGGGCCTGAAGCCATCCTGCGGTGTTGCGGCCAGGTCACAAGAAAGCTAGTTGAAGAAAGGAGCTCAGGGACACTGTAATTCACAAACCTGCAGAGTTATAAATGACAGCTATCGTCCAAAAATATACTGAAGTAAGGCTGCCAAGAGGACTTGAAAGCGGGGCAGAATTGCAGGAAACCGATTTCAGGAGGTAGACTGGAATTGCATTGAAAGCATAGGAAAAGAGGCAGAACGTCCACAATGATGCACTTGGCCAAAAAGGGCGTATGCGTTTTTTCCTGAATATATTCAGGAAAAAACGCATACGCCCTTTTTGGCCAACCAAGCAAGCTTGCAAAGGAAATCTGCACTACAATGAAGTCTCACTTCCCCCCGGTCAAAAGGGCCATCTGAAAAAAGTGTAAAATCCAGAAAGGCAGGACAGGCCATGGAGAACTGGGAGCCTTGTTATGCTGATGGGCGGGATGTAAATTGCCAACAGACACTCGGGAGAAGTGTATGGTGTTTCCTGAAACATCTAAAAAACAAAGCAACAGAGCCTAGTGCACTTCCACTTATGGTCCTATAGCTTAGGGAAATTAAAATCAAAAAGACACAGCCACCCCAAAGTTTGGGACGCCTCTGTTTACAAGAACCTCGTTTACAGTACAAGTTCAACATCGCAGAAAGTGAAAAATGGATAAAGAAGTTGTGGTATTTACTTACAAAGCAATATCACTCAGCAATGAAATCTATGTCATCAGGCCCTTAGCAGCACAATGAGTGGATTCAGGTATGATGATTCTAACTGAAATAAGTCACACAGAAAAAGAAACATCATAAGATATCAGTAATACACGGAATGTAAACTTGGCTACACAGGAACTGAATTACAGAACAGAACAGGGTCTCAAATTTAGAAAACCAACTTATGCTTGCTTAAGGGGAAAGGTGAGTTGGGGTGCTGCATAAAACCAGAGATTGAAATGAGCACAGATAAATTTCCTTAAGCCAAATATGGAATAGACAAGAGCTACTACTTGCTCAACGAAATGAAGTCAACACCGCATATTAAACGCCTAAGAATGTACCTGACTAGTAAGTATCTTAAAACCTATGGATTGCTATGTCTCCGAAAGAGAATCAAGCATGTGTACAGGGGCATAAACGCAGCAGTGATAGGATTGGAGAGGTTCGGTGAGCAAATGAAGACCCTTTGAAGTCATATTGCATGGTACCCATTCCACGGGTTTCAACTACCCAGGTTTAAGGTATTCTTCCTTCAGCTAAAACATGCATGTGGAACCTAGAGTATGATCAACCATGTGATCGGGAGAAGTGTTCAAATATGTCTCAGTTTTCGTACCCTGGTACTCGGGTGCAACATTCCAGACGCTTTACTAACACTCTCCCGACTTGGAGAGTCAGTCCCTTTAACCTCCTGTTTGGCCCAGTTTGCAATTTCTGCGGAAGATGAACAGGAATAGCGAGAACCAATGAGAGACTAGCTGGAGGTGTCTGGACGGGCAAATTTAACTCTCATTTCCCACCAGGAAGAGGAATTAACCAAAGGCTCAGCGTGCCGTGCCGGAACCAGATTAGGGCCTGAAGCCATCCTGCGGTGTTGCGGCCAGCTCAAAAGAAAGCGAGTTGAAGAAAGGAGCTCAGGGGCACTGTAATTCACAAACCTGCAGACTTATAAATGACAGCTATCGTCCAAAAATATACTGAAGTAAGGCTGCCAAGAGGACTTGAAAGCGGGGCAGAATTGCAGGAAACCGATTTCAGGAGGTAGACTGGAATTGCATTGAAAGCATAGGAAAAGAGGCAGAACGTCCACAATGATGCACTTGGCCAAAAAGGGCGTATGCGTTTTATCCTGAATATATTCAGGAAAAAACGCATACGCCCTTTTTGGCCAACCAAGCAAGCTTGCAAAGGAAATCTGCACTACAATGAAGTCTCACTTCCCCCCGGTCAAAAGGGCCATCTGAAAAAAGTGTAAAATCCAGAAAGACAGGACAGGCCATGGAGAAATGGGAGCCTTGTTATGCTGATTGGCGGGATGTAAATTGCCAACAGACACTCGGGAGAAGTGTATGGTGTTTCCTGAAACATCTAAAAAACAAAGCAACAGAGCCTAGGGCACTTCCACTTATGGTCCTATAGCTTAGGGAAATTAAAATCAAAAAGACACAGCCACCCCAAAGTTTGGGACGCCTCTGTTTACAAGAACCTCGTTTACAGTACAAGTTCAACATCGCAGAAAGTGAAAAATGGATAAAGAAGTTGTGGTATTTACTTACAAAGCAATATCACTCAGCAATGAAATCTATGTCATCAGGCCCTTAGCAGCACAATGAGTGGATTCAGGTATGATGATTCTAACTGAAATAAGTCACACAGAAAAAGAAACATCATAAGATATCAGTAATACACGGAATGTAAACTTGGCTACACAGGAACTGAATTACAGAACAGAACAGGGTCTCAAATTTAGAAAACCAACTTATGCTTGCTTAAGGGTAAAGGTGAGTTGGGGTGCTGCATAAAACCAGAGATTGAAATGAGCACAGATAAAGTTCCTTAAGCCAAATATGGAATAGACAAGAGCTACTCCTTGCTCAACGAAATGGACTCAACACCGCATATTAAACGCCTAAGAATGTACCTGACTAGTCAGTATCTTGAAACCTATGGATTGCTATGTCTCCGAAAGAGAATCAAGCATGTGTACAGGGGCATAAACGCAGCAGTGATTGGATTGGAGAGGTTCGGTGAGCAAATGAAGACCCTTTGAAGTCATATTGCATGGTACCCATTCCACGGGTTTCAACTACCCAGGTTTAAGGTATTCTTCCTTCAGGTAAAACATGCATGTGGAACCTAGAGTATGATCAACCATGTGATCGGGAGACGTGTTCAAATATGTCTCTGTTTTCGTACCCTGGTACTCGGGTGCAACATTCCAGACGCTTTACTAACACCCTCCCGACTTGGAGAGTCAGTCCCTTTAACCTCCTGTTTGGCCCAGTTTGCAATTTCTGCGGAAGATGAACAGGAATAGCGAGAACCAATGAGAGACTAGCTGGAGGTGTCTGGACGGGCAAATTTAACTCTCATTTCCCACCAGGAAGAGGAATTAACCAAAGGCTCAGCGTGCCGTGCCGGAACCAGATTAGGGCCTGAAGCCATCCTGCGGTGTTGCGGCCAGCTCAAAAGAAAGCGAGTTGAAGAAAGGAGCTCAGAGGCACTGTAATTCACAAACCTGCAGAGTTATAAATGACAGCTAACGTCCAAAAATATACTGAAGTAAGGCTGCCAAGGGGACTTGAAAGCGGGGCAGAATTGCAGGAAACCGATTTCAGGAGGTAGACTGGAATTGCATTGAAAGCATAGGAAAAGAGGCAGAACGTCCACAATGATGCACTTGGCCAAAAAGGGCGTATGCGTTTTATCCTGAATATATTCAGGAAAAAACGCATACGCCCTTTTTGGCCAACCAAGCAAGCTTGCAAAGGAAATCTGCACTACAATGAAGTCTCACTTCCCCCCGGTCAAAAGGGCCATCTGAAAAAAGTGTAAAATCCAGAAAGGCAGGACAGGCCATGGAGAACTGGGAGCCTTGTTATGCTGATGGGCGGGATGTAAATTGCCAACAGACACTCGGGAGAAGTGTATGGTGTTTCCTGAAACATCTAAAAAACAAAGCAACAGAGCCTAGGGCACTTCCACTTATGGTCCTATAGCTTAGGGAAATTAAAATCAAAAAGACACAGCCACCCCAAAGTTTGGGACGCCTCTGTTTACAAGAACCTCGTGTACAGTACAAGTTCAACATCGCAGAAAGTGAAAAATGGATAAAGAAGTTGTGGTATTTACTTACAAAGCAATATCACTCAGCAATGAAATCTATGTCATCAGGCCCTTAGCAGCACAATGAGTGGATTCAGGTATGATGATTCTAACTGAAATAAGTCACACAGAAAAAGAAACATCATAAGATATCAGTAATACACGGAATGTAAACTTGGCTACACAGGAACTGAATTACAGAACAGAACAGGGTCTCAAATTTAGAAAACCAACTTATGCTTGCTTAAGGGTAAAGGTGAGTTGGGGTGCTGCATAAAACCAGAGATTGAAATGAGCACAGATAAAGTTCCTTAAGCCAAATATGGAATAGACAAGAGCTACTCCTTGCTCAACGAAATGGACTCAACACCGCATATTAAATGCCTAAGAATGTACCTGACTAGTAAGTATCTTAAAACCTATGGATTGCTATGTCTCCGAAAGAGAATCAAGCATGTGTACAGGGGCATAAATGCAGCAGTGATAGGATTGGAGAGGTTCGGTGAGCAAATGAAGACCCTTTGAAGTCATATTGCATGGTACCCATTCCACGGGTTTCAACTACCCAGTTTTAAGGTATTCTTCCTTCAGCTAAAACATGCATGTGGAACCCAGAGTATGATCAACCATGTGATCGGGAGACGTGTTCAAATATGTCTCAGTTTTTGTACCCTGGTACTCGGGTGCAATATTCCAGACGCTTTACTAACACCCTCCCGACTT